>NC_079472.1:15448414-15751444 GCF_026250575.1 Diorhabda carinulata | reverse complement strand
TTTTAACTAAAGATGGTTTTACCGGAAGTCGACTTTAACTTTGTATACTTTTGTCTAAAAACTTTTTTCAAAAAATGCATACTTTTTGAGTTATTTTTTTGTAAAAAATTTGACCGTTGCACCAAATTATGTTTTTTTCGGCAAAATCTACTCGTTTAATAAAATCTGTTGGTTTTAAATTTTGACACAACGTCAGAATACGTAAAATTGTAAAATACGGTGAATCGACGATTTGCTTACTGCAAGATCTCTTACAAAGCAAAACCATTAATTTCGGCATTATTATTGTTAATAACTAATTTAATTTGATTAACTTTTGCTTCAAATGAACCTTGTAGCTTCAAATTGTTGAGGATTCATTTAACAGAGTTTGGTCGTGGTCTATCTGGATATCATGCATCAAATAAAGTACATGTTTTTGTAACTGACTAATGACAGTTAAATAAGTGTCATTTATTACAAAGCCTACTAAAAGTATATATAAAAAATAAATTTAAAATCTCAAATATTTTGGAAATGACTGAAAGTTGAAATAGGATAAGTGAATACAATTTGATTTGATTTTTTTTTACAGAAATTGACAAGATAAAGAAAAAAAATTATTTCTTAATGTTTGTATCGACGGGTCAAAATAAAATTTAAATCACACCTGCATCTTTACAGAAATTTACAGAAAATATTTAATATCTGGATAACGGTAAGGCTTAGTATAGAAAAGTATACATAAATTTGTCTAATTTTTCACCCCAGAATCCATTAAAATAGAAAAAACCAGGTGGTTTTATTTAAAAAAGTTCAAAAAATTTTATATTTATGAAGTTAAGCTTTGAATACTTTTTATACACACCCTGTATAGATTAAAAATTTTTTAATCATAGATTCAAATACGTCTGACCTTGCTAAAATCAACCGAATAGAAACCATTTTCATATCTTTAAGGGTAAAAAAATAATTTGTAACTGCAACTGCAACCTGATCAAATTTTTTACAAAAAAATAAATAAGTCGAAAAGTAAGCATTTTTCGAAAAAAGTTTTTAGACAAAAGTATACTAAAATTCTACGTAGATTCCAAAAATGTATTAATATACGGGGTGTTTCATTTAAAATAACAATGTTACAGTCGACTTCCGGTAGAATTGGATTTTGTCATATACAGATTGTTTTAACTCGTCGTGGGACACCCTGTATACACTTTGCCACTGTTCTAAAGCTTACACAACATTTAAAATAATAATACAGATAGTTTTAACTCGTCGTGAGACACCCTGTATAGGTCCGGTTGACCGCGGGACGCAGCTAGTGTTTGAAAATATGTAAATTTAAAAAAAAATTTAATGCTTTGTGGAAATCGCTGGGGCCTTGTGCGTGAACATTCCCACTCGTGTTTTATGTAACAAGAAAGAAACTTGAGAAAGCGTGACATATTTCTAAAGAAATTGCATAATGTGCTGCCTAAATTTAGGGGCATCACTCTTTCAATTCTAAATATATAATGCTAAAAGTTTTTATGTTTTTCTAATTGACTAAATTTGTCTTACGTAAATAAAAATTTGATTGTAATTTAATGTTATGTTATGAGATCTCATTATGTTATTGTTAAATGTCATTTACAAGGAAAGTTGACAGTTACAGATGTTGAAAGTTACAGACATGGGCGTAGAAAAAAGTTTTTATGTTTTTTAGTTGTTTAAATTTGTGTAAATAGACGAAATAAAGTCTTACGTAAATAAAAATTTGATTGTAATTTAATGTCATAGTTAAATGTCATTTACAAGGAATATCGACAGTCCGATTTTTGACGTTTACAAACATGGACGTAGGAAAATACTATAATAGTCCAATTTCATGTTAAAGATGGCGTCAAATGATGTCACTCAATCTAGTTTAGACAGAAGTATCACCCTAAATTAATACAGCGTAAAATATAAGAGCGACAGGCTTTAAAGCGATAAAAAAATCATACCTCCTCTATAAATAGTCTGTTAACCTATAAAAACAAAGTATGTGTTGAATATAAATTGTCAGCTAAACACTGTTTAGGTTAGCAATGATGCTCCAGTCAAAATTGTATCACGTGACCTCGTTTAACGCTCTAAACAAACGTCGATCGTCAACAAGCAACATTTTGTATAGCCAGTGAACTGTCAATATGTCAGATTGACATTATTTAAATATTCATTATATACACCGATATTTTAAATAATTATTCAAAAATGGAAAGGATAACTCAAAAACCGTCTATGAGTACGAGATTTAAATCTGCAGATTCTATAATGTTCCCGCATCTGCACGTTATCAGACTTTATTTGGAACACGCTAAAGTTTTAGAAAAACTGAAAGACGGCGAAAATACTTCCAATCTGTTCGGTAATGAAAAAATAGAAATAATACTGTAAGTACTTAAATTAAATTTTCGCAACGTGTGAACCTCATTTATATTGCAGACTTAACTCTTATATATCTTTGGGGTTGATGAACGAAGATAATAAAATAGTGGGGGCTATTTTCGTGAATACTCATCCGAATATACCGTCTATGGCGGCGTGGGAATGGGAATATTGGATCAAAATTAAATACGGGATGGTTTTGGCAACGCCTCGTAATACGCTTTTCATTAACATGATTCTATATTCTCCGGATTATAGCTCGTCCTTTTTGAAACTACTCGTACATCATTTGTTCGTATTAAGAAATTTTTTGAAATACGCAGTTGTAGTGATACCGCCCGGGCAGCATCAACTGGACTTCTTGGGCGATTTGGGCGTTCAAGTGCTTCCAGACGGTGAGTCATCATTTGAATATATGAGGTTATTATGATAGTGCGGGCATTCAAGTTTCTTGTCTCTATTTGATGTAATTTTTTATTATCTATACCCTGTCAACCCTTAAAAACCACCCCTTTGATAAAAAATTTAAAAAAAAATTTAATCATCTTTAATGTTTTTATTTTGAATTCTTTCGGTATTTTCCAAACACGAAGTGATTTTTCTACATTCTCTACACCCTGACACCCCTTAAGAACCACCCCTTTATCAAAAATACAATGAAAAAGTAGTGTTCAATGACATTCAATGTTTTGATTATACATTTTTCATCAATGGAAATTCATTTTCAATTCACAAAAACAATTTTTTCAAAATTTTTATTTTTTATTAACTCTATTAATTTTGAAGCTATCACATCCTACAAAAAACCGTTTTAAAGTTAATTTTCAGGGCTACGAGCCACATTTTACTAACAAAGGGTCAAAGGGCTGTGGATAAGCTAACCTCGCTCTATAGTAACAGATTAATTTTGTCATAACTCCGTCAATTTTGATGCTACAAAAAAAAATCAAAAAAGCAAAATAATCGTCATAAAAAATGCTTTAATTTGATTGATTATTTGTTTTCTATCTCTCAGAGTTATGGAGAAAAAATGAACAAAATAAATTTTTTTGAAAAAAAAAATATTATTTAATGTTCATTTTTTTTCAAACTTATGCATTTTTAATCAGCCAAACTTTCAGATGTCGTAAATAGCATCCAAATAAAGTACTTGGTACAAAAAATAAGTTTAATTTTGATTATTAATAAAATTGCATTAGTTTTAGTGCAATTTTTTTAGCTTTAACTATTTTACATCATATCTCACTGAAATTTCAGTCGAAACGACTTTTATTAATAATCATTTGAAAGGTCTTTTCAAGCTTTTTAAAAAGTATTCAATGATTTTTTGTTGAAATATGTACTCTTTTCCCGTTATTTGAGGTTAAAGGCTCAATTACGTAAAAAAACTACTTAAGTATCTATAACTTGCTTTAGATAGAACATTAATATCTTAAAATATAGCTTAATTCCTTTGTTTTTTTATAAGCTCTATTTTTTTCATTACACTTTTATCGATAAAACACATCATTACAGAGTTATACGTAAAAAACTATTGAAAATGCGGTTTTTTGACGAAAAATCGTACTTTTCAATTGCGAATAACTCAAATACCATTGATCTGGCAAAAAAACATTTTTCACTTCAAATTTATTTATCTTCGATTCCTCGAGCTATTTTGGATGAAAAACTTTCCACCTCCGAAAAAGGTTGCACACTTCGGCACCATGTAGATCTCGCTTTTTGGATACAAACCAATCATCTGTCAAAATTTCAAATAAATCGGATCTGCATTAAAGAATTCGGAGGGAGAATGCTTGAATACCTGGCCTATGTTGTAGAGTTCGAAATTCATGAGACGTACGAAGTACATTTGAGGAAAAAAATGTAAAACTACGATAAACAGTTTATTGATCAATATGATATAAACATTCCCAAGTAGAAGCCCCCAGACTTGAACGACGGGGCTTAGATTGTACCAAAGCTGGGAAGTCAATCCCGTCCCATTATAAGCAACCAGCCTGGTCTACGGTTGCAGACCTTGGGTTTATTTAGGCAACCAGGTGTCGGTGGTGCCGGGCTGCAAACCTAGCGAGGAAAGTTGTTATCATCCCAGGGTCCCACCAAAATCTAAGCCATTAACGGCTTCCAAGATAAGGCTAGAGTTATACATACTTGGCCCAAGCTTAGGTCTATACTGGACCCATCGTAAAATCCTATACGGGTTTTTCGTTTTAAGGGAATACAAGTTTCAAATTACGTAATTGCGTACGGATCAATATATAAGCTCATGCACCATATTATATTTTTTTATTTTAAATACGTATAACGAATCTTCATGATCGGCACTTCGAGGTTTCTCTAGCCTATTGGGATGCCTTCGGTTGTGTTTCGAGTCTTCGTCAACTAAAGAAAAAACATCCAGTAGAAATACAAGGAAATCACGTTCTAAATGTCTTCTTCATCTAAGTTCCAGCATAGTTGAGTACCAAACGTTTTGAAATAGTAGTTTTTCTAATTCTTGTCCAATTTAATGGCATTTTTTCATATTAAAATGAGCAGTTGTACATTTTTCGTTTCAACCTAGCAGGGTTATTAGCTAGTAATCGAGATTCAATACATTAGGGATTTCAATGTAGATTTTATTATTTAGTTTGCAGTCTTTCAGGATCATGGGAAATACACAGAGATATACAGAAGATTACTTGTCCTTTAGGACAACCAGACACAAAGAGTACAATTTCGAAAGAGTAGCAGAGAAGAGAAGAAAAAGTAGAAGACAAGGGAGTAGAAGAATTAGAACTGAAAGTCAGGATAACTAAAGGAACACAAAAATTCGGAAGCATTAGATCACTGAAGAATCAAAAACAAAAATTAATCAGACCCACTGCAACATTTGCAGATGAAGCCATGCGGGAAAGATGGGAGACGAAGATACTTAGAGGATTCTACGGAGGAACGCACACAGAAGAGAGCTGGAGGAGAAAAACTAATAAAGAATTGGAGGAACTTTATGGAGAAGCTGCAATAAGTTCGTATATTAAGGGACGGAGTATGAAATGTTTGGGACATGTTGAGAGGATACAAATAAAACGGATGCTAAAATTAGTACTTCATTAGTCTTATATAGATGTGGTAACTCCAGTTTATTGAATGCTAGTGATTGTTGTTTGTCATTTTCTCTTTCCAGGATTCGTGTTTGTCCTTTTTCATAGTGTATCTAGCAATGGCTTCCAAGCGTTTGATTTCGATTGTGTTTTGGTCTGTTATGTTTTTGGTTTCTTCTATTAGTCGAAAGCATCTTTTGATGTCTTCAAGTCTTGTATTTGGTGTTTGTTATTATGGTCTTACCATCCGACATGTTATTTACTTCTAACATATATTTTAGATGAAGATATAGCGAATTGTCAATATTTGTACGTATTTTGCCGTAAGGATTTTCAAGTTCAATATAAGATCCGACGAGCCGTCGAAGAAGATAACGACGATCTTGTACCATTGATAGAAACCCATTCGAAAAAATTCACAGAATTGTACGGTAAATATTATATAGCTGAAATATTGATGAGCGGCAAGGAATTAGGAAGACATATCATCGTGGCCGAGTACCAAGGTACGGCCGTAGCAGTTTTGTGTTTAAATTCCGTCGTCAACTATAAGGTACAAACAAATTCGTTTGATTGTCCGAATACCCTCGTAAAACAGTCATTTTAACAGGTCCTAAATGAAGATTTCGAATTAATCCCGTATAATGGTCTCAAGAAACCACATCCTGACGATTTTACAGACTTATCTGTGGAATATTTACCTAAACATAGCGCGGAAAGGATCCGCCATTCCAGGGCATCCGATGATGAGTACGTATTTCGAAATTTGGAGTTGGTATATCAATTTAGTTTTTAACATCATGACCTAATGGTCAAGTCGACGAATAATGGATCTGAAACTAAATCAAAATTGACTGTTTGGGTCTTTCAAAACGATCCAAATCCAACAAGCACTTAGTGTTTGGATGAACCAGGGAAGCCAATCCACCACGACAATGCGGGCTCTCGCACATCAGTTTTTGAACAGTTAAAACATCGAATTGATGGATCAGCCGCCATACAATCCTTGTTTGGTACCAAAGGATTTTTTTTATTTTCTACACTTGAAGAAGCGATTGATGCGTTTTGGTTTTTATTTGTCTATTTTCCTAATCGATGTATACAAATTGTAGACTTTATAGAATTAGGAAGTGATCTTAACAATTTGACACATTTTTAGGATTTTTGACATTCGTCGTAATTTTTATTTTAGAATTTTAGATATAGTAGAACAGCGTTCGCGTACATCTGAAACGGAAATTAAAGACGAGGAAATGTTTATGACGGTTTCGTTAACGGAATCGGATGAATTTTCTTTGGTGTTTACATCCGCTTCGATGTTCGTTTTCCAAGACGACGAGGACGGATCGATTTCGGTGAGGTCCTTTCACGTCGATAGCAAATCTTTCAGCTCCGAATCTGTATTGAGCAAATATTTGGATATACCGGAAAAAGAAGTTTTGGATGATAATACCGTTGATTGGATATCCGGATGTAAGGAGAAATTTTGATAAACAAGGGATTTTCCAATAAGGACTTTTTTTCAAAATAAAATGAAAACCATTTGCGTTTGCAGCGGTTGATTCGTTGGACCCAATTTTCCTTGACTCGGCCACACATTTCGGCCGAAACGGCTGCTATTTCGCGTACGATGTTGGCTTTGAGCTCTTCCAGCTTATTAGCATAGACCAACGACTTGACTTAACCCCAAAGAAAAAAATCTGGAGGCGTTAAATCGCACGAACGAGAAGGCCAATCGACTAGTCCATTTCTTGAGATAACACGCTCATCAAACTTCAATAAATCGATTGTAACGTGTGCTGTGTGCCTTGTGGCGCCGTCCTGTTGAAACCACATGTTCATATATTCCAATTCGGGCCAAAAATAATCGATAATCATGGCGGAATAACGATCACTATTCACATTAACGTGGCGATCACTATCTTCGACGAAGAAATATGGCCGCCGGCACACAAACCGCACCAAACATTTATTTTTTGTGGATGAAGTGGTTTATCATTGAGCACATGTGGATTTTCACCCGCCCAATATCGCTTATTTGGTTTATTGACAAATCCATTGAGCCAGAAAAGAGCTCCGTCACTGAAGATGATTTTGCGATGAAATTGATCATCTTGGCGCAATCGGAGAACGTACGTCGCTTCGAATGGTCCATCGGATTCAATTCTTGAGTGAGCCTGATCTTGTATTGTCGTAAAGTACTCGTAAGATCCTTACGCAACATTGGTCTCGGCGATGCCCAACTCTTGAGAACGCCGTGGAATCGACTCATTTGCTACGGATGTTTTAACGGCAGCGATATTTTCGACACTTCGACCAACCCGTAGCCTCACTGACTCACAACGAATACGTAGACTCAAACTTTTTCACTAAACTTGTTACTAGGTCGAGAATTACGACCGAAAATCGGAGTTAACGCTCTTAAAGTAGCGGCCACCTACTCCGAAATTCTGAAGTAAATTTATAAGATTTGCAGATGTTTTTTGTTCGTGTACTACACCATGATGAACAGGTTATGTCTACTGAATAAACTGACAGTGACAGTTCGATTTTAAGTGAAAAGAGGTACGTTCACAAATTAAATTCAAAATTGTCAAGTCCTTATTGGTAAACCCTTTATAAATATGTACAATGCACATTTTACGATTAATCTTTGTACTTTACCGAACAATAATACCACTGAAGAATTAACTATTGAGCTCGATTGTAACTATCAGGCTTAGTACGTTTGTAGTGATGTAATTATTGTTGAAAGGGCTTAAAACCCCTGAGAATAGATATAACCCTCCAATAGATATTTGGTCATTTATTGAACTTTACTTAAGAATAGATGTCTCGACCATCACAATCATCACCCAAATTTGGGACTACCATGGTTGAAGTTATTGATTATTACCCAAACTTGAGACTACTTAACCCAGTATTGGTGATACGAATATTTAACTAAGTTTGGTTAATATTAGATGATCCAAACTTGGTCATTTATTGGACTTGAGCTAAAAATAAGCGATCCAGTCTCGACCATAACAATCATCACCCAAATTTTGGACTAGCATGGTTGAAGTTATTGATTACTACCCAAACTTGAGACTACTTAACCCAGTATTGGTGATACGAATATTTAACTAAGTTTGGTTAATATTAGATGATCCAAACTTGGTCATTTATTGGACTTGAGCTAAAAATAAGCGATCCAGTCTCGACCATAACAATCATCACCCAAATTTTGGACTAGCATGGTTGAAGTTATTGATTACTACCCAAACTTGAGACTACTTAACCCAGTATTGGTGATACGAATATTTAACTAAGTTTGGTTAATATTAGATGATCCAAACTTGGTCATTTATTGGACTTGAGCTAAAAATAAGCGATCCAGTCTCGACCATAACAATCATCACCAAAATTTGGAACTAGCCTGGTTGAAGTTATTTATTATTAGTTATTTATTATTACCCAAACTTAAGACTACTTAACCCAGTTTTGGCGATACGAATATGTACCTAAGTTTGGTTAATATTAGATGATCCAAACTTGGTCATTTATTGGAGACCCAAGACTGGTCTACTCAACCTTGTCCATACTAATTATTACCTATGCTTAAGCTAGAGCTCAGGTCATATATTATAATGTGATTTTAGATTCGACTTCAAAGGGGCACATCCAAAAAACTCCCGAATTCAAAGGGGAAGACAACGCTTTTTCCTTAGAAATAGCAGCTTGTCTTCCTTCCCACGAATACGGGCTGATAATGCTATTCGAATCGGCTTTCGAATGTTTCCCTAATAGAGATTATTGCGTGATGGCAGTACCAACTACGATCAGCGTAATCAAACTGACCAAGTATTTCGGTAGAGTACCGCCAAGATGTACTGGTACTTTTCCTTCGGAATTGTACGTCATGCATAAAAATAGTATGCTGGGAGAATTGGCGGTCGAGGTGAGTCAATAGTAATAAAAAAAAATGTAACGGGTACGGCAAAAGTAATCATCCTAGTGAAATACAAATCGACAAGCCATGAATCAGATCTTCTAGAGGCTAGCGGGCACAAGAGCAACCATTTTGTTTGAAATGTCGCTGCTGTCGATCAAGACCATCGAGTACTACGACATTGGGCATTTGTCGGTGGTCAATAAGCTCAAATTTCAGGATGACTCCGCGTGGCAAACGACGACTGTCGACGGCATTATTGTCAAATTTTTCTTTCCTCTTTTGGATGAATTGAGATTCAACAGCTTCAGAATTCTTTCTTGGAGTTCCTAGCTTACGAGAATCTGACTTTTGAAATCCTTGTGAAGAATATTCGTCGAGACTGCGAGAATCTGTCACCTTGAAATTTTAAAGTGATGGAAAATACCATAAAACGATCCCGTATGGTCATCAACTCTGATGGCGGCCACTTAGTCAATATCTTTTTCTCAATTTGATGGAAAAAAAGAAGATTGGTTGCTTACTTTCGCCTCATCATGCATTTTAAAATAAATTCGACTTTCCGCGGACTTTAAAACGTCTGATTCATGTGTGAAAATGATTATCAAATGCGTCTTGATATATTTGGTGCATCAGTACGACCAGCATGTTCATGGCCACGGTCTTTCCCGATCCACTTAGTTCCGGAGCGTTGGGGTGAATAATAAAAAATGGCAAAACTGCAAAAATAAAGCAGAAGCTTTAGTAGGTTATGTTACAATTCGTATCTCATTGAATTTTTTAATGTTTAATGATTTATATTACATTAAAATCGAATTGTTTACAAGGCGGAGCAAGATAATCGGTGATTCGTCACTATGATGCTTTAAAACTCTAAATTAAATCGTGCCCTTTTCCGTTTTTCGCTGTGTTGTCGACCCAGTTATTTGTAACAACAATTCTATTGTTAAAATCAAAATGGAGCTGACACTATATCACTGAATAAACAATTTAAATGTGTAATACTTTGAACTAGATGAAATAAATGTACGAATAATGGTTTATTTTGTTTGCTAGAGGCACTAAAGCAGAATATAACGGAATCTTTAGACTTTTGAATTTTGAATAATATAAAAGCGTGTTTTTCAGTTTGTTTTAACTATTATTTGTTTTCGTTTCGTATACAGATTGCTTCTAAAAGTCACGAGAAACAAGTAAAACAACTATTGTCGACGATTCCCGATAGTTATTCAGCCATTCAACAATTTGAAATTTCGATAAACTTTCCCAGAGGTCTTTACACGTCCTTTGTGTGTTTGTGTGATAAAGAAGTCATCGGAATTTGCAGTAAGTATATACTGATATAAAAAAAAGCAAATTCTTTTTAAATCTTCAACATATTCTACCAGATAATTCCAAGTTTCATTGTAATGGTAAAGCAAATCACCATATTGGTCCGAAACGAATCCCAGATGGATCCAGAAGATCCAGGAACAACGTCGATGATCCGTAAATGTGTGATGAGGGATTCCAGGTGTACAAATAATTGAAATATTTTTTTTTGATGAGGGGATTGGGAAAAGATATTTAGACGAACTGCCCGCCACTTCTTTTACAAGATATACCATTAGCCGTTACATGGTCATTACAAAAAGCTTTCTCAAAACCAATTTTTCTAGTGTTTTTATCTCAAAATTTGGTTCTAGGTTTTTTACATTCGGAAAAGTTCGCGGAGGCGGCGTGCTGAATTTAATTTTCTTTATTTGTAGTATTGTCAGAGGAAATCGATTTGGATTACCTGACTTCTCATTACGACGTCAGTTCCTTACACGTCGACTCCTACCCTCCGGGAAGTCACGGCATCATAGAAAGCATCGTAATATCACCCATATTCCAACGACACGACAAATTTTTTTTGAGAGATTTACATCGTTTGTCCAACTACTCTATACTTTTTTATCGACATACCCCGTACGATAATTTAGAAGCTTATCGAGATAGACCTTTGATAAATAACCTGCAAAATCTACTTCCTATCTTACCAATCATGCAACCGGAATACGATTTGAACGTACTCAAAGAGGAAGGTAAGTTAGAAGTATAGATAACTAATTTAAAAACATTCCTTAAATAATTACCAATTAATGATGTTTTTAAAAGTAAACTTTAACTAATTATTACTCTCATACGGTACAGTAGGATGCGTCGACTTCCTAGTGGATGAGGAAACTAGCTGAAGAAGTTTACGTTCTAAGTCAGCTGGAATCACATTAAATTCTCTAATCGAACGGCCGGGAAAATACGAAAGTATTGTGTGGTTTGAATTGTCTTTCTTCTCTTGTTTGACGAAGAATATAAAACAAAAGGGGTGGAGACTGTTAATAGTACACATGGTGCCACGAATTCCCAGCGTAGTGCCAAGGTAGAGTCGAATTGAATGTTTAGAGCTTTGTCGAGAGGTCCAAGAAAGAGTTATCAACTGTAACTGGTTACGAACCTTGTTTTTTCAGTATGATTCAATATCTAAAAGAGATTCAATGGAGTAGCATCGGAAAGGAGAACCTGTGCCGTAAAAAAGCAAAAGTTACGAAAAGCGCCAAAAAAATGATGGAATTTTTGTTTGACTTACTAAGGCTGATGTGTCGAAAAATGATCGTTAAAAGGCGCGGTGAAATCAGCTCTTGCTTTATGACAAAGCTCCAGTTCACACACCCACCATTTAGTCGCGATCTGGTCCCGTCAGACTTTTTTTATTGGCAAATGCCGAGTTGAGGGTTGAAAATCAGACGTTTTGAAAAATGTGCGGAAACAAAGAGAGAACATATTGGAAAATAGTCAGTTTATTTTCTTTATACGACCTTTTTTTTACTAGGTATATAAGGCTGAGAACTCATGGACCTTACTACTTTGTACAGTTTTCGTTGACCCTATATTTTAGAGGGTTTCAATTTATTTGCAACTGATGGCGGTAATTTTTTGTAGTTGAATCGGATTTTATTTTGAAATTCATGTTGTAGATGACCTATTGATTAATAGGAATTGTCGATTTCAACTCATATTTTGATAAACACTCAAAGAAAAGTCGAAACGTCCAATTCTTACTTGTTTTTTTGTAAACTAATTTTCAATCATAAGAGACCTTTGATCTAGACGATACGAGGTCTGGCTATTAGCTAACGAGATTGCTGGCCTAGAGGGCGTCCTAGTAGTGTGGGTTATCTCGATATCTTGTCTACGCACGGCCCAAAACACTATTTTAGTATTTGTGCAACTTATTAATCTCAAATTTCTCGTTAAATTGAAAAAAAAAATCCGACTGAGTGCTATAAATTGTTGCAATAGGCCTATATCGGGACAATTCTCTATCTCGTACGCGTGTTTTTGAGTGGTGTGAGTGCTCTAATGAGGGCCCCAGAGAGTACTGAAGATGACCAGCGCCCAGGTCGCGCCGTGACCGGATACAGTGACCAAAATCAACCGAATTGAGCGTGCAGATCGTCGAATGAGTATCCGTATGATTGACGAGGCTGTAAACTGTTTGAAAAATTTTACACGAGGAATTATTATTATATGGTGTCTAAACACCCCAGATGGGGTAACGCCGCTCTTACGAGCTTTCTAGATCTTTTTTTTTTTCTTTGTTTCGGGGTAGATCAGTCCCCATTCTCTTCTGTTTATATCTTGTGGCACATATCCTGCCAGGCTCGTCTATCTTTCGTTTTTTCTTGCCAGTTGCACATCCCAATTCTCTTAAGGTCGTCTTTTACCTCTTGCCACCATGTAGACCTTGGTCTTCCTCTTCTTCTAGCACTTCCAGGGGTCCAATCTAATATTGAGTACACTACTGTTTCCTCTCCTGCTCTCCATACATGTCCCAGCCATCTTGCTCTTTGTTGTTTAATTTTTCTTACTATGTCCTCTTTAATTTCTTGTGCTATTTCATGGTTCATTCTTCTTCGGTACTCATTTTCTGTTAGTTTTACTGGTCCTAATATTGTTCTTAATATTTTTCTCTCAACAATTCTTAAGTCTTCTTCTTGCTTTTTTGTCATAGTCATAGTTTCTGCAGCATACATCATGACCGGTCTAATAACTGTTTTATATATTCTCATTTTTGTACTACTACACGAGGAATTACACATGACGAAATCTGTGCGAAGTTGGTTCCAAAAAATCTGCTCTTGCGCCAAAGGGTCTGCTCAGATTTCTTTGAAAAGTTAGACAAAGATCTGCTTCGAAAAGGACCCGATTTGAGTCGATAGAAGCGATAAAACAAAAAACGACAGGGCTTCTGAAGGCCCTCGCCAAAGAAGACTTCCAGCACAGCTTCGATAAATGGATAAAACGATAATGAAAGAGAGAATTCGAATTTAGAATGATTTTTATAATAAAACTTCTTTCGTAATCAATTTAACAGCTAGATTTTGTATATCGAAAAATAAATTGCTTTAAATTCGACACTGAATTGTAGAATGCGCACCTTCTGAAGTAGTAACCGAAAAAAAGGAGCCTTTCGCTTTGTACGTTTCGACAGTAAACATTTGCAGCCATACTAGACACGTCATCAATACAAAAATCATTATAGTAGGATGCAGTAATACGGCTCTAGCTTTTATCCATGCTCTGGTATTCAGACAAAGCGTTTCTTTATTGGTACGTCCAAACACTTTCCGCACATTATTCCTAATAAAATTAGAGAATTTTTTCAAGGTAACTTATAATAACATTACCATGATATGCCCGAATGGTTTTAGACATAAAAAGATAAATAATAAAATTCGGGATTCTTTTGGGGTGAAAAAAAATTTTATGGACGCTCGGTACATGGATATGATTAATTTGAAGGCGTACATCAATATCGTTCAAGGGAAAATAACGAAAATCGACAGGTAATAATAATAATACTGATTTATTTTTTTACAAGGACACAAAAATGATCAAACTTTTTAATCTCCGAATTACCCAAAAATTGCAAGCAAACGAGAGCTGTAAAGTTGGAGAAAGGTCATTGGGCCAAAAACAACCTAGATACAACTGAGAATCATTCGGTAGACATTCTATTCGTACCCTGGTGACCTGGTACCCTGAAGACGTTTCCACTTACTAAGACCTCCAAATCAATTAGATGTCTCTAGAGAAAAAAAAATTAAAGTCAGTGTGTCAGTGAAGTGAAACACGTCATCAGACATCAAATAAACCCTAGAAAATCACCTGAATACAGACAGCTTTGTGAAGGAACTTGAAACTAAAAAAAAGAAGAAGCTTTTGACAACACTTCACGTCAATCCATCAAAATGACGTTAGAATTGAAAACTGACATGTTGAAGAACGAGGAAGGCATATATAGAACTGAATTATCACTTTCCAATGAGTCATATAGATAAAAGACTTATTTGGAGCAATTATATAGGCAAGGAGTTGTCACAAGCTCGTAGGCAAGACTGGGGGACTTAAGCTTAAGATTATATACTACAAAACTTGTGGAATGGTCGACAGTAAAGTTAAAGCCAGAAAATCTGACAGATCACCAAAGAATTTTCGAGCTAGAAAGCAGTGACAAACCAATTAATCAACTGAACAGCATAATAGATGAATACATCCCTTTCGAAGTGGCGACTAACGACCACCAATCATGGGTCAATAAAAATCTTTCGTATGCCCGAAACTCGATGAAACATCACTCACAATGTTCCAGGTAGAGTAACTAGCAATAAACATGTGCTCAAGACTGCAAACAAACTCTAAAAGTATACTAGGAAGCAAACAGCCTTGACAAGAAGAAATAACGACTTCATGTCTAGGATTGTGGTCATATCAATAATGAACTGGACTGATGGAAGAAAAATTAGATGGAGTTTCAATGGAGAAACACTCTATCTCAGTTAAAAAGTCAGTTAAGAACTTCTCAGGAGCACCAGAAAAAAAAATAATAGTGATCGGTCACTGCCCCGTAAAACATGACCTTAAGACGTTAGCCATGGTAAAGGACAACTGCGGATTCTTCGAGGAAGCCATGGGGAATGGAACACGAAAACCCCAGAAAAATAGCTTCCTTTGTGAGGAATTTAAGCCTTATACAAAATATCTTCTAGATATAAGTTTAGAGTGGCCGTAAAGTCAAAATGACTACGCAAACAGTGTATAATAACCATGATATTAAATGTCATACCGACCAAGAGCTCATAGATCACACTACGTATTTATTTATACCGATTTATCATTTTATATTGTTAGGAAGGAGCAGTATGTTGTTGTAAACAATAACAGTTTTCTCGAATACGACATGCTATTCTTGATGACTGGAGAACAATTCCAAAAACCGACGAAACTCAACAAACAACGTTTTTCGGAAAAACCGGAAAACGTCTTCGTAATAAACTCCGCGTTAGATGCGAATCAAGCTGTTAGTAAATTGAGACATTTATATCGGAAACGGAAAGATAATAATTGTAAGTATACTACTGACCGCGCCAATTACGCTATCAATATGGATCGTGAATTTTTTTTCGTAGATACCATCATCGTTTACGGTCATTTTCTTCAAGCGCACGCCACCGTAAACGGTTTGATCGATTTCGGTATAGCAGGAAATCATTTGGTTCTGATAGAACCTTTCCCTTATAGTATGGCTTTGGAGAAACGACAGAGACACAACGTTTCGATTTATAATAATCCCGAAGTGGATTCGGTAGTTTATGAATCTTTTGAAAATAAACGGGTCAAGGTAATTGAGAAAAACAATTTTCTACTTAATTCTATCGTTGATAAACATAGGGAGTTTATTTTTTAATTATTCAGTCGTGTTTTTTTCATGTTACATAACTTACAAATAGAGGTTAATGGTGAATAATCTAAAAAGTGAAATTATGTGGCAAGGGACAAAATTGTAGACGTGGCTCGTTTGCTAAGTATTGCAATAGATGTAGTTACTCCTTATTATAATAAAATAAGGAGAAGAAGAATGGAAACAAGCCTTTAATGGTTGAGAGGGGGGGATTTGTGTGTAATTGTGGACTTTTGAATCGTTAATTGGAATACTGGAGAAACAAAACCTCATCTAGAGGCTTGTTTAGCTATTAAGGTGTTTGTCTGTTGAGCGATGCACGATTATAATTTTAAACAATTTTTCTCCCGCAGATCTATTCATCTTATTATTTTATTGATTGGACGTACGACGCGGAAAGCAACTGCATCACCAAAGCAAAATTCGAATCAAAGCATAAAATGTTAGAGATGGAGTGTTTGGCTTTGTTTTTCTTCAGCGAAAAAGAAATCAGTCCGAGAGTATACAGCGTCATCAATAACGCTGGTTTAGTTTATGACGGTAAATAAATGTTATTTTATATACGGCGTATCACACGACGAGTTAAAAATATCTGCGTCTTCAATTTGTTCACCAGCCACTTCCATTTCCAGCTTAGAGGAGCCCTTATGAGGGGAGGCTCAGAGCCTATCTTCTTGCGTCTTCAATTTGTTCCCCAGTCACTTCCATTTCCAGCTTTGAAGAGCCCTTTCCAAGGAGGCTCAGTTCCTATCTTCTGTACCTTCGTCTTGACTACAAACTCTTTCCAAATCCAACCATCTCGACCTTGATCTTTCTCCCACCAAGCTTTCTTCTTTATTCTTGTTCTAGCTTTCTGTCTAGCTTCCTTTTCTTTTTGTGAATGTGTTTCTCTACAGCGGAATTTCCAGTGCGTTTCAAATAGTAATTAGATTTATGCTCCTAAAATCTTGTGTTTATTGACCTTTTTGTTTTTCCTATATATACGTTTTCCCTTATGCGGAGTATATAGTAGGAATACTTTGGATGCTGATTGACTCTGATCATTGATTTCGTTTTTTTCCTTTTCGTATTGATCGAATCTCAAATATCCATCGAATTTCAAATATCTATGGTCCTCAGAGCATTCGTAGCTGCTCCAATTTTGTGTCGAATGCCTTTGGATGTAAAAAATTTACACGTAGATAATTTCGTCGTTTTGACGTTTTTTTTTTCTGTTCGTTTTGTAGGTAGATTAGTGATAGATAGTAATTGTCAAACGAACGATTCTCGTATATTCGGTGCTGGAACTTTAACGAAATATTCAAGAAAATATTTTGCCCAAAATATGGCGCACAAATATTATAACCGAATCGAAATCGGTAAACGTTTAGGTGCACAAATCGGTAATTTATTATTACCACAAAAAGTAAGTACGAGATTCGTCTACAAAAAACTAATTTCCACGGTATGAAAAACGAATAAATGAGATTATGTTTGTGACGTTTTGTTTACGTCATAGTTCTAGTTCCCTTTTGTTATTTTATTTGTTTTTTTTTGAGCTTTTTGCTGCTTTTTTTATATTCACAAAAATTTAGCTCTCAAATCCTTCCTGTTTTGTTTTGAAATAAGTAAATATATGTCATTAAAAGCTTGGTTTATTCAGTAATAATTAAAACTGAATTGATATTAACATTAAACTTAACTTTCTTGATGGTAATTTTCAGTTTATGCAGCTCCTTTAACCTCCTGACACTGTCCATCAGTGTTCCATCGTCAAAACATCATTGATGAGACTCAGGCATTACTTTCACCCATTTTTTTCATGTCAGTTTTAAAAACAAAAGCAACATTTTCTTTTATGTAACGCGACGCGAAACTTTATCCAGTTTTTCTGTAGAATCGTCGTCTTCTTTGTGAACAAAGCAATACCAACAATATAGGAACCTTCTGCACCATCAACGTTTTCTTTTATGTAACTCGACGCGAAACTTTATCCAGTTTTTCTGTAGAATCGTCGTCTTCTTTGTGAACAAAGCAATACCAACAATATAGGAACCTTCTGCACAATCAACGTTTTCTTTTATGTAACTCGACGCGAAACTTTATCCAGTTTTTCTGTAGAATCGTCGTCTTCTTTGTGAACAAAGCAATACCAACAATATAGGAACCTTCTGCACCATCAACGTTTTCTTTTATGTAACTCGACGCGAAACTTTATCCAGTTTTTCTGTAGAATCGTCGTCTTCTTTGTGAACAAAGCAATACCAACAATATAGGAACCTTCTGCACCATCAACGTTTTCTTTTATGTAACTCGACGCGAAACTTTATCCAGTTTTTCTGTAGAATCGTCGTCTTCTTTGTGAACAAAGCAATACCAACAATATAGGAACCTTCTGCACCATCAACGTTTTCTTTTATGTAACTCGACGCGAAACTTTATCCAGTTTTTCTGTAGAATCGTCGTCTTCTTTGTGAACAAAGCAATACCAACAATATAGGAACCTTCTGCACAATCAACGTTTTCTTTTATGTAACTCGACGCGAAACTTTATCCAGTTTTTCTGTAGAATCGTCGTTTTCTTTGTGAACAAAGCCATACCAACAATATAGGAACCTTCTGCACAATCAACGTTTTCTTTTATGTAACACGACGCGAAACTTTATCCAGTTTTTCTGTAGAATCGTCGTCTTCTTTGTGAACAAAGCAATACCAACAATATAGGAACCTTCTGCACAATCAACGTTTTCTTTTATGTAACTCGACGCGAAACTTTATCCAGTTTTTCTGTAGAATCGTCGTTTTCTTTGTGAACAAAGCCATACCAACAATATAGGAACCTTCTGCACAATCAACGTTTTCTTTTATGTAACTCGACGCGAAACTTTATCCAGTTTTTTTGTAGAATCGTCGTCTTCTTTGTGAACAAAGCAATACCAACAATATAGGAACCTTCTGCACCATCAACGTTTTCTTTTATGTAACTCGACGCGAAACTTTATCCAGTTTTTCTGTAGAATCGTCGTTTTCTTTGTGAACAAAGCCATACCAACAATATAGGAACCTTCTGCACAATCAACGTTTTCTTCTATGTAACACGACGCGAAACTTTATCCAGTTTTTCTGTAGAATCGTCGTCTTCTTTGTGAACAAAGCAATACCAACAATATAGGAACCTTCTGCACAATCAACGTTTTCTTTTATGTAACTCGACGCGAAACTTTATCCAGTTTTTTTGTAGAATCGTCGTCTTCTTTGTGAACAAAGCAATACCAACAATATAGGAACCTTCTGCACCATCAACGTTTTCTTTTATGTAACTCGACGCGAAACTTTATCCAGTTTTTCTGTAGAATCGTCGTTTTCTTTGTGAACAAAGCCATACCAACAATATAGGAACCTTCTGCACCATCAACGTTTTCTTTTATGTAACTCGACGCGAAACTTTATCCAGTTTTTCTGTAGAATCGTCGTTTTCTTTGTGAACAAAGCCATACCAACAATATAGGAACCTTCTGCACAATCAACGTTTTCTTTTATGTAACACGACGCGAAACTTTATCCAGTTTTTCTGTAGAATCGTCGTCTTCTTTGTGAACAAAGCAATACCAACAATATAGGAACCTTCTGCACAATCAACGTTTTCTTTTATGTAACTCGACGCGAAACTTTATCCAGTTTTTCTGTAGAATCGTCGTTTTCTTTGTGAACAAAGCCATACCAACAATATAGGAACCTTCTGCACAATCAACGTTTTCTTTTATGTAACACGACGCGAAACTTTATCCAGTTTTTCTGTAGAATCGTCGTCTTCTTTGTGAACAAAGCAATACCAACAATATAGGAACCTTCTGCACAATCAACGTTTTATTTTATGTAACTCGACGCGAAACTTTATCCAGTTTTTCTGTAGAATCGTCATCTTCTTTGTGAACAAAGCAATACCAACAATATAGGAACCTTCTGCACAATCAACGTTTTCTTTTATGTAACTCGACGCGAAACTTTATCCAGTTTTTTTGTAGAATCGTCGTCTTCTTTGTGAACAAAGCAATACCAACAATATAGGAACCTTCTGCACCATCAACGTTTTCTTTTATGTAACTCGACGCGAAACTTTATCCAGTTTTTCTGTAGAATCGTCGTTTTCTTTGTGAACAAAGCCATACCAACAATATAGGAACCTTCTGCACAATCAACGTTTTCTTTTAT
This sequence comes from Diorhabda carinulata, assembly GCF_026250575.1. NCBI lineage: Eukaryota > Metazoa > Arthropoda > Insecta > Coleoptera > Chrysomelidae > Diorhabda > Diorhabda carinulata. Next base: position 15,731,085 of record NC_079472.1, on the reverse strand, counting down.
GTAACTCGACGCGAAACTTTATCCAGTTTTTTTGTAGAATCGTCGTCTTCTTTGTGAACAAAGCAATACCAACAATATAGGAACCTTCTGCACCATCAACGTTTTCTTTTATGTAACTCGACGCGAAACTTTATCCAGTTTTTCTGTAGAATCGTCGTTTTCTTTGTGAACAAAGCAATACCAACAATATAGGAACCTTCTGCACCATCAACGTTTTCTTTTATGTAACTCGACGCGAAACTTTATCCAGTTTTTCTGTAGAATCGTCGTTTTCTTTGTGAACAAAGCCATACCAACAATATAGGAACCTTCTGCACAATCAACGTTTTCTTTTATGTAACTCGACGCGAAACTTTATCCAGTTTTTCTGTAGAATCGTCGTCTTCTTTGTGAACAAAGCAATACCAACAATATAGGAACCTTCTGCACAATCAACGTTTTCTTTTATGTAACTCGACGCGAAACTTTATCCAGTTTTTTTGTAGAATCGTCGTCTTCTTTGTGAACAAAGCAATACCAACAATATAGGAACCTTCTGCACAATCAACGTTTTCTTTTATGTAACTCGACGCGAAACTTTATCCAGTTTTTTTGTAGAATCGTCATCTTCTTTGTGAACAAAGCAATACCAACAATATAGGAACCTTCTGCACAATCAACGTTTTATTTTATGTAACTCGACGTGAAACTTTATCCAGTTTTTCTGTAGAATCGTCGTCTTCTTTGTGAACAAAGCAATACCAACAATATAGGAACCTTCTGCACAATCAACGTTTTCTTTTATGTAACTCGACGCGAAACTTTATCCAGTTTTTTTGTAGAATCGTCGTCTTCTTTGTGAACAAAGCAATACCAACAATATAGGAACCTTCTGCACCATCAACGTTTTCTTTTATGTAACTCGACGCGAAACTTTATCCAGTTTTTCTGTAGAATCGTCGTTTTCTTTGTGAACAAAGCCATACCAACAATATAGGAACCTTCTGCACAATCAACGTTTTCTTTTATGTAACACGACGCGAAACTTTATCCAGTTTTTCTGTAGAATCGTCGTCTTCTTTGTGAACAAAGCAATACCAACAATATAGGAACCTTCTGCACAATCAACGTTTTCTTTTATGTAACTCGACGCGAAACTTTATCCAGTTTTTTTGTAGAATCGTCGTCTTCTTTGTGAACAAAGCAATACCAACAATATAGGAACCTTCTGCACCATCAACGTTTTCTTTTATGTAACTCGACGCGAAACTTTATCCAGTTTTTCTGTAGAATCGTCGTTTTCTTTGTGAACAAAGCCATACCAACAATATAGGAACCTTCTGCACAATCAACGTTTTCTTTTATGTAACACGACGCGAAACTTTATCCAGTTTTTCTGTAGAATCGTCGTCTTCTTTGTGAACAAAGCAATACCAACAATATAGGAACCTTCTGCACAATCAACGTTTTATTTTATGTAACTCGACGCGAAACTTTATCCAGTTTTTCTGTAGAATCGTCATCTTCTTTGTGAACAAAGCAATACCAACAATATAGGAACCTTCTGCACAATCAACGTTTTATTTTATGTAACTCGACGTGAAACTTTATCCAGTTTTTCTGTAGAATCGTCGTCTTCTTTGTGAACAAAGCAATACCAACAATATAGGAACCTTCTGCACAATCAACGTTTTCTTTTATGTAACTCGACGCGAAACTTTATCCAGTTTTTTTGTAGAATCGTCGTCTTCTTTGTGAACAAAGCAATACCAACAATATAGGAACCTTCTGCACCATCAACGTTTTCTTTTATGTAACTCGACGCGAAACTTTATCCAGTTTTTCTGTAGAATCGTCGTTTTCTTTGTGAACAAAGCCATACCAACAATATAGGAACCTTCTGCACAATCAACGTTTTCTTTTATGTAACACGACGCGAAACTTTATCCAGTTTTTCTGTAGAATCGTCGTCTTCTTTGTGAACAAAGCAATACCAACAATATAGGAACCTTCTGCACAATCAACGTTTTCTTTTATGTAACTCGACGCGAAACTTTATCCAGTTTTTTTGTAGAATCGTCGTCTTCTTTGTGAACAAAGCAATACCAACAATATAGGAACCTTCTGCACCATCAACGTTTTCTTTTATGTAACTCGACGCGAAACTTTATCCAGTTTTTCTGTAGAATCGTCGTTTTCTTTGTGAACAAAGCCATACCAACAATATAGGAACCTTCTGCACAATCAACGTTTTCTTTTATGTAACACGACGCGAAACTTTATCCAGTTTTTCTGTAGAATCGTCGTCTTCTTTGTGAACAAAGCAATACCAACAATATAGGAACCTTCTGCACAATCAACGTTTTATTTTATGTAACTCGACGCGAAACTTTATCCAGTTTTTCTGTAGAATCGTCATCTTCTTTGTGAACAAAGCAATACCAACAATATAGGAACCTTCTGCACAATCAACGTTTTATTTTATGTAACTCGACGTGAAACTTTATCCAGTTTTTCTGTAGAATCGTCGTCTTCTTTGTGAACAAAGCAATACCAACAATATAGGAACCTTCTGCACAATCAACGTTTTCTTTTATGTAACTCGACGCGAAACTTTATCCAGTTTTTTTGTAGAATCGTCGTCTTCTTTGTGAACAAAGCAATACCAACAATATAGGAACCTTCTGCACCATCAACGTTTTCTTTTATGTAACTCGACGCGAAACTTTATCCAGTTTTTCTGTAGAATCGTCGTTTTCTTTGTGAACAAAGCCATACCAACAATATAGGAACCTTCTGCACAATCAACGTTTTCTTCTATGTAACACGACGCGAAACTTTATCCAGTTTTTCTGTAGAATCGTCGTCTTCTTTGTGAACAAAGCAATACCAACAATATAGGAACCTTCTGCACAATCAACGTTTTCTTTTATGTAACTCGACGCGAAACTTTATCCAGTTTTTTTGTAGAATCGTCGTCTTCTTTGTGAACAAAGCAATACCAACAATATAGGAACCTTCTGCACCATCAACGTTTTCTTTTATGTAACTCGACGCGAAACTTTATCCATTTTTTCTGTAGAATCGTCGTTTTCTTTGTGAACAAAGACATACCAACAATATAGGAACCTTCTGCACCATCAACGTTTTCTTTTATGTAACTCGACGCGAAACTTTATCCAGTTTTTCTGTAGAATCGTCGTTTTCTTTGTGAACAAAGCCATACCAACAATATAGGAACCTTCTGCACAATCAACGTTTTCTTTTATGTAACACGACGCGAAACTTTATCCAGTTTTTCTGTAGAATCGTCGTCTTCTTTGTGAACAAAGCAATACCAACAATATAGGAACCTTCTGCACAATCAACGTTTTCTTTTATGTAACTCGACGCGAAACTTTATCCAGTTTTTTTGTAGAATCGTCGTCTTCTTTGTGAACAAAGCAATACCAACAATATAGGAACCTTCTGCACAATCAACGTTTTCTTTTATGTAACTCGACGCGAAACTTTATCCAGTTTTTTTGTAGAATCGTCATCTTCTTTGTGAACAAAGCAATACCAACAATATAGGAACCTTCTGCACAATCAACGTTTTATTTTATGTAACTCGACGTGAAACTTTATCCAGTTTTTCTGTAGAATCGTCGTCTTCTTTGTGAACAAAGCAATACCAACAATATAGGAACCTTCTGCACAATCAACGTTTTCTTTTATGTAACTCGACGCGAAACTTTATCCAGTTTTTTTGTAGAATCGTCGTCTTCTTTGTGAACAAAGCAATACCAACAATATAGGAACCTTCTGCACCATCAACGTTTTCTTTTATGTAACTCGACGCGAAACTTTATCCAGTTTTTCTGTAGAATCGTCGTCTTCTTTGTGAACAAAGCCATACCAACAATATAGGAACCTTCTGCACAATCAACGTTTTCTTTTATGTAACACGACGCGAAACTTTATCCAGTTTTTCTGTAGAATCGTCGTTTTCTTTGTGAACAAAGCCATACCAACAATATAGGAACCTTCTGCACAATCAACGTTTTCTTTTATGTAACACGACGCGAAACTTTATCCAGTTTTTCTGTAGAATCGTCGTCTTCTTTGTGAACAAAGCAATACCAACAATATAGGAACCTTCTGCACAATCAACGTTTTCTTTTATGTAACTCGACGCGAAACTTTATCCAGTTTTTTTGTAGAATCGTCGTCTTCTTTGTGAACAAAGCAATACCAACAATATAGGAACCTTCTGCACCATCAACGTTTTCTTTTATGTAACTCGACGCGAAACTTTATCCAGTTTTTCTGTAGAATCGTCGTTTTCTTTGTGAACAAAGCCATACCAACAATATAGGAACCTTCTGCACAATCAACGTTTTCTTTTATGTAACACGACGCGAAACTTTATCCAGTTTTTCTGTAGAATCGTCGTCTTCTTTGTGAACAAAGCAATACCAACAATATAGGAACCTTCTGCACAATCAACGTTTTCTTTTATGTAACTCGACGCGAAACTTTATCCAGTTTTTTTGTAGAATCGTCGTTTTCTTTGTGAACAAAGCAATACCAACAATATAGGAACCTTCTGCACAATCAACGTTTTCTTTTATGTAACTCGACGCGAAACTTTATCCAGTTTTTCTGTAGAATCGTCGTTTTCTTTGTGAACAAAGCCATACCAACAATATAGGAACCTTCTGCACAATCAACGTTTTCTTTTATGTAACACGACGCGAAACTTTATCCAGTTTTTCTGTAGAATCGTCGTCTTCTTTGTGAACAAAGCAATACCAACAATATAGGAACCTTCTGCACAATCAACGTTTTCTTTTATGTAACTCGACGCGAAACTTTATCCAGTTTTTTTGTAGAATCGTCGTCTTCTTTGTGAACAAAGCAATACCAACAATATAGGAACCTTCTGCACAATCAACGTTTTCTTTTATGTAACACGACGCGAAACTTTATCCAGTTTTTCTGTAGAATCGTCGTCTTCTTTGTGAACAAAGCAATACCAACAATATAGGAACCTTCTGCACAATCAACGTTTTCTTTTATGTAACACGACGCGAAACTTTATCCAGTTTTTTTGTAGAATCGTCGTCTTCTTTGTGAACAAAGCAATACCAACAATCGGGGAACCTTCTGCAAAAACAACGTTTTCTTTTATGTAACGCGACGCTTTTCTCTGAGTTCTTGTTGGAATTGGGCACCAGTGAGTCGACCGAGTCGATTTTTTTGTACACGTGTGTTTATTTTCGTATAGTTTAGTCATCTTCTCTATTAATAAACAATGAAAAATGTATGTGTTAATCATTTCTTATCTTTTTTTCATATTTCTATAGAAAAATATTTAAAAGCAAAACGATTAAGGTGTTACAACGAACATAACCTGAAAATGCGAAATTTGTTCTAACAGTCATTGTTAATTGCTTCTAATTGTGTTTATCGCGAAATAAGTTACAGCGTTGCCAAGTATTTTTATATAATTAGGTCGTTTAATCCACGCATGTATCAAAAAAATTGATGCCACGCTGTAAGGTTAGGTATTTCGAAAAGTCAACGGTCAAAAAGATTGACATTTCGAAGTGTCATTTCGTTTTTGTCTCGATCATGATTTGTTCCCTAATTCTAGAAGAGTTTGTTTAAGGAAAAGAAAGCAGGATGGAATTTCCGTATAGAAAGAGGCGAATCTTTAGTACCTAGATACGTAGATCCGATAATGAGATATTGTAGATTACCTGGTAATCTCTATTATCTCTCTATAACAAAACCGGGTAGACGAATCCCACTCGAAACGGCAGTTAGTATGGAAAATTATGTAAGAACATTTCTACTATTAAAATACAAATAAATAACAAAAGAAAACATGTAATACATTCCGCCCTTCTATAAATAGTTTCCAACATATGCTCAATATGATTCAAGTCCGGGTTACTTGCGGACCACTCTAAAACTCCCAATTCTGTATGAGCCCTCAAAGATGTTCTACCCCACAACATGTTAGACCCTTCTACAAAATTTGTTGAAAATACCTATTCTCGTGTGAATCTTAACCTAGCTGCTAGTCTCGGCTCTAATTGCTCTATTTGTCGCATCCTATTTTGTGAAAAAGCAATCTAGGATATTTTTGTTTAGGTTAAAAAAAGAGAGAATATCCGGACATATCTAGATCAGGGGAATAGGGTGGATATTACTAAGAGCTGACCACTTTTCGATGGTGGTTTTTAAAAATGCAGTATTTCTCTAGTTCTTAGTTCTAGCTTCTCTAGTTTCGTAATTTCTCAAAATATATAGATTATTTTATGCTAATTAGTTCTATTATCTTGTTGTGAAGATGTTTGTACTAAATTTTTTCAGGGTCAAGTTTTGATAACCGGCAATTGCCGCAACCTAACTAAACAAGGTTATTTTCAATTGCATTTGAACGAATTTAAGAAAGTGGAAACTATCACGTGTCTACACACTTTGGTAAGTCGTTTAAATCCGAAGGCGTCCATAGGCAACTGAATTTGTCCATTGAATAAGGTTCCCAACGAATTTCTACAACTTTCAGTTCTTCATCGGCTGTAGAATGTTTTTTTAATCCGGCGATGAAATGGTATTCACTAGGGGCCAAGTCTGGGCTGTAAGGGGAAGCAGCATTTACACTCATGTCTACTGGAGGAACGTTTAGTGCACACCAAAAACTGATCAAAGAGCTTAATTCGTACCTGACGTGAGAATCAACTGAAAGTTCTTTCTTTCACGACCACCAAGACATGAATGAACGCTGTAATCGGTGCGTCGGGGCGGGAAGTAGTAGGAAGGGAACCAAGCTACTAATCTAACTCGCCAAAACCCGCGTAACAGCTTTCTTAGTGTCCTCAGCCCTTTGGGAACATTATTCAATAGACAACTCTCATAGGTTTTTATTACGATGTGAGGTTTGTTTAAAAAATACCGATACTGGTGTAGACCAACACCAAATACTTTTGGAATAAACCCCGTATGCTTTTAATTTATCATTTTTTCTAAAAAGTTTCTTTTTATAGCCAATAGATGCATACAACCTGCACTGTCTTTGGGGTAAACACGAGAAGTTGTTAAACAATCTGACTATCAGATTCGAAATGGTACTTATAACTGATCTGTTCGCGTATTTCAAAGAACCTTGGGCGTACGCTTTGTACCATCAAGATTTCAGTTGTCTTTTAGATGAACTCAATATGCTGATGACGTCTAGCGTGGTAAATGAAATAGTCGTCGAAAGTTTTGAGCACCCTACATCAAAAACACCAAATCTATTGGTCCAAAATATATTTCATGTATGTCATATGATACTGTCGAAACCCAAAATGTTTTTGAATACAATTATCTATTCAGGTGGGTCCAAATCACAACTAGGAGAAAGAGAAGCTTTCGGTAGTGACGCGCCGATAACGGAGAAGGCCCTAGCTATAATTTTTCAAGTAGAGGTCTGTGCAGGACACAAAATCAAACTAAAAGTATCTATATCTGCTCTCAACTCTTAGGTGGTATAAAACTTCGGATGCCGTCGACGCAAATTATCAAAATTGCGTGGTTTCGGGTGTTAATGGAAATAAAAGGGTAGACGGGTTAGCGACGACTTCTTTTTATTCATTTTTAAGATCTCGTGATCTGTTAGTTTCACAGATTCCTCTGTATCAGTTCCTGGTAGGTGGACTGCCAACTGTCCATCCATCTCTTAAGTGGTTCTCTTTTCCCTATTGGTTTCTCTTCAAAAACGATACGTGGCATTCTTCCATTCTTCTCAAGTGGGAGTACCAGTCTCCTCCATCTTACGATGTCTTGTTCCCTGATGTCAGTGTTCCTGATTCGATATACTTTTATTTTTCCCACTATAGATTTCATTTTCATTTCGGCTACCCGAAGCACGCTTTTCGTTTTGTTTGTTTCCTCCGGTTTCTATTCCATATGTTGATTGGCCTAATACAAGTCTTGTGGATCCTAACCTTGTTATCCTTTCGCATGTAGTCGTTTGCCCGTATTGTCTGCCTTAAGCAGCCCGATCTGGCAGTCGCTTTGTTGATCTGGCTTCTTAGGTCCTTCACTGGATCGTAATAACTCGACAGGTACATACCCAGGGATTTAAATTGTGAGACTTGTTCGATTATTTTGTCCTGATCTATCAGTTTACATCGTACGGGCTTTTTATCAAAGGTTATGCTTTTCGATTTTTCTCTGGATATAGTCATTGGCTGAATTTGTGTAGTTGTCTCTGTAGGTCGTCCTGCGTTTCCGCGAAAATATAATTCTGTCCATTAAGAAACGGGCTGAGGCTGTCGCCCTGCCTAATGCCTGATATCTCCTGTCTTCAGTTTAGTTTTGGTTGTGTTGTTCTTTCGATATTTATGATGCGGAGACGCGGACTCTATCAAATGCCTTGATCGAATCGATGAAGCTGACATACGCTGGTGTATTAAATTCGATTGATGTTTCTTTTAGTTGTTTAATAACGACTGATTTCATTAATACAAAATAGAAAAATTCAATGGGCGTAAGTTCTGGAGACAGCATTCGACAGAGAAAAAGCTCATCCAAGTCGAGTTAATTACTAAGCGTCGGTACAAGATAAATAGCAGTCGATGGGTATCGCTAAATACCCTGCATACCTTTTCGGGGTGCTCTAGAGGATATTCCGGGAAAGAAAGTAGGAGAATTTATTGAAAAAAATATGAAATATTTTCCTCGATATGGGTTGTGTGATATTGAATAATTCCTAACCAGCGGATGATGTTAAAATAGGCCCAAACGCGTCAATTCAAATCTTGAGAATCCTCAGGTCTGCCATCTATTATCTAAATAGACACTTTCAGCTGATGAACAATGTTATTATCTCAACAATTATCAATAAAGTTAGGTTTAAAAACCAGTAGAAAAAAAAGGGTGCTCAAAACATTCGTCTAATATTGTAAATATAATCTAATAGGTACTGCGTTTCTCTATGATTTAGTATATTGAAATTTTTTGCAGGGTTCATCTGGTCACGCGACTTTGATAAACGATCTGATAAATCTGTATAAGGAGCACAAATGGAAAAAGGTATAAGAGCTCTTTGTCTTTGTAAAGTTGGCCCAATTATAAAAGCTCATGTTTTCCTAGTAACGTAAAATAATTAAAAAATACTATAAATATCTGATAACACACCTAAAAACTGAACAATTTTTGTGATAAGAAAGAAATATCTTTTTGAAAATTCACGAAATCAAATTACGAGGAGCATCCAGAAAGTTATAGTACTTCCGATATCAATTGCGTAAGACAGTTATAAAAACTCACGCAATATAGCAAATTAATAAATGAAAAATAATATTTACTCGCCGTATAAAATTCGTTAGTCAGTCCACGCGGACTCAACATCTCCACTGTTTACCAATGAAAACATCGAATCGTAAACATATACATAAAGCGTATGTATGTACACAATTTCTTCGAAATAATCATGCCAGATAGCCTGCGATAAGCAGTGGCGTTCCTGAATTTCTTTGAATAAATAGAAATATGACGGTCTTTGGACCATCGGCGAATGAAGACAATGAAATTGCAATTTAACAATAAAGATTCAGGTATACAAACAGGTTATTTTAAATATATTCGAATATTTAAAAAAGAAAAATAATCAGCAAAAATTGCTTATTATATTAAGTAAAACTGAAAGCTACTCAATATTTTATACATAGGACAATTTATAGTTTATATAAGCTTTTTCTTCTGTTTTATGTGGAAAGAATTTGTTTCCCTTTATGGTTTTGGCTTTGAAATTTCGTTTTCCAGAAATAAAAAATGAACGTGGTAAAAAAAGGATCCAGTTCACGTCTGGTACCCTGTTTAAACCAAAATCCCTTATAGGCGGGTACATTTTACTCGTCCATTTACGTTTTATCATTTAATACTCAGTTTAGTAGCAAGTAGGACTACAATTAAATCCATCTGTCTAAATAACATCATCCGATTTTTAATGATTCAATTGCCTTTTAACCAATATTCGTATAAGTTCATAGTTCGTAGGTGTGGGCGGTAGTCAAGCCTTCAATTAGGTCGTTCGTGCCTCACTTGACGTCACCAAAGTCCGATGTTCTTCTAGAAGCCGATCAGGCGCTTTGGCTGTCGTTAGGCAGGTTATGGGGTTTGCCCAAGTGTTTAAGCTGCACCCGTGTGTGTGCAGGATACTTAGAGATAACGTGGTCTGCAGTGTCGTCCTCCTCCATGTATAAGCGTCACTCAGGATTATCCTTGATGCCCATGGTTTGAAGATGACGTCTTAGATGGTAGTGTCTGGTATTAGTTGGATATAAATATTTTTAAAAGTATTTATGAAAATAATAAATTTATAAAATCTACGCCTATGGTAGAACAAACGAAATTGTCGGCTAGGGTTTTTATAACCTGCAATTGATATTGGAAGAACTATATACGTGGACATATTTCCAGACGATTTTTTATGACAAATACAGATTTTAAAAACACCTTGGCAACGTTGGAATCTTCGTATTTACCGAAGGTAAATTCGAACGTCTGTTGTTATTATTTACGTAAAGCGAGATTAAGAAAACGAATGTTCATTTCACAAATTGTCATCAATTACTTCCAATTATAATAACGAACAAAGCGGGAAAAAATCTATTCATTAAATAATAAAAACTTTTTTTTATATTTTATATTGCACCAAAAGCTAGTAAACTAAACAATAAATTAATTATCCCTCTACATAAAATAGAGAATGTATTAAGTACGAAAATTAATTTGCATTCTATTACTTATAATAATTAATGTTTATGACCTGTTACTGGTTTTATTTCGCTTTAAAATTAATCAAAAAATCAATTATTGATACAGGTTTTTCATATATAGTACGAATATCTCTAAATAAAAAAAGATAAAATTCAAACTTGAACAGGTGTTGCATAATAGTATAAGGCGACGTATTGTTGAATTTTTACAAGGTTGCCAGACTCCTAAATATACACTACCGGTCAAAAGTTTTTGCCCAACCTATAGTTTACGTGATATACAACAAATAAAAACAATAAGAACGATTTTGATATTTGTATTTTTTTAAACAACATGTATATGTTGATAAGAAGTCGTGTGGGCCCAGAACCCATCCGTAATGAAACTGCAGACTACGTTATCTCTCACGAGCACGAATCAAACCAGTGTTGGATTTAGCTAAAATCGACCCGGGACCCACTAAGAAAACGAAATCAATTCGAAGTAAAAATAAATTAAAATCTTATTTCCCAATCAAATTAATTTTAAATGTAGTGGAAACTCGACTTAATGGATTCGGATAATCGAAAGTCCGGATAATCGAATGTAAGAAAAAAAACGGATTTTGTGAAATAAAATAAGTTTAATAATAGTAATATTCATTAATAAATAATATTATTAATCAAAAATAATCATGAGATGGTCCTACATCATTTTCCACGTCTAGATTTTTTTCTGTTTCATCTTTCCTGCATTTCCTGCTGTTCGTTTATCTGCAATATGTTTCCGTCATCCGATATAATCTGAAAGCCTTGATCATTACTGTCACAAGTAACCCACTATCTCATATTTTTTTCAACTTGGCTCAATATTCCTCAATTATTTAATTGGTTAGGTTGGTCGCGGTTGATAGTCCGGATAATCGCGAATCCGTATAACTGCGGGCCGGATAATCGCGAATCCGCATAACCGCGGGCCGGATAATCGCGAATCCGTATAACTGCGGGCCGTATAATCGCGAATCCGCATAACCGCGGGCCGGATAATCGCGTATCCGTATAACTGTGGGCCGGATAATCGCGAATCATCTCTTATAACACAGTTATTTTCACAATTAGACGCCGCTGAAGGCGGCTTAATTCTTTGTTATTTTTCACTTTAACAGTATTTGTTGCTTAATGAAGTAAGAAGGCAACGCAAAAAAGAGCTTCAAATATCTACGAAGTGCTCCTTCATCATATGCAATTTGTTGATCTGCTATAATCGTTTTCGATAACTTATTAATTATAATATCTTTTTACAGTTACCTACCGAATCGAAAATAATATTAGAAGAAAAATTCAAATCTTTAGCGTATCCGAAAATGATCGAACAAAAAGTATTGAATTTCCTCAAAAGTCATTTGGATTTGCTACCGATGTACGCCCATCCTTTGATCATAAAAGATCTATTGAAGAATTTCTCCAACAGCCCTCTATTTACATGATCTTTTTATTATTAAAATCATATTTTCATATCATAAACTTGTTTAAATTGAGTTTTTCTTTATAATTTTTCTAAATCTCTCATTAAAATCCGAAGACAATATAATAATTTCATAAATTTTCACATTTTTGTTCGTTTGCTTGTATGTAATTTTTTTAGTTCAGGCGGTTTATTTACAGTATTTCTTTCAAATAATTTCTAGAAAAGTCTTTTTATTTATTTCGTTTTGTTCTAGAACTTTAAGGTATTTTATTTAGGTATATAAATGATTTATGTAAACGCAGTAAGTTTATTTTAAATAAATAGTTATCGCAAAAATTATTTAAATGATATTTATAAGTAAATTATTGTAGGTTGAGTGTTTTGTATAGTATAGTAACAAAAAACGTTACTAGAGTCACCAGGTAGCTTGGGATTGATTTGATTTTGACGTATTCTAAATGAATATATGAATTCATAATTTTGCATACATCAAAAATCAATGATAATTCAGTAATTTAATAACTTTCTTCCATTTCCACAAGAGGGTTCTTAAATAAATACTAATACTAATACAATACTACTGAATATGGGGTGCTAATTGCCTGGAAATACACTTGGTCGCCCTCAACTTAACCTAACGAGGCTCTCGAGGATTGGAGCCTCCTCCGGGCGTTATTAGTTTCAAAGCAACGCTCCTACTTTACATTCTAGAGTAGGTTTTTTTTTTAGTTTAAAGCAACCGTGGCAGCAAGGAAAATATATGAAATTGAAGGAGAAGACGCATTTATTGAGCGAAAGGAACGTCGTATTGTTGGTTTAATAGTTTTAATAGTGAAGATACTGCGCTCCAAAGTCATGCGTAGGATATTGAGATTACAAGGAAAGCAGTAGAAAACCAACTGCCTAGCGATTATCGGACTTCCTTGAACCCTCTAAAGCAGTTATGTCGAGGATGCGGCCCGCGGGCCGCTTCCGGCTCTTGGACCGTATCAATAAGACCCGCGATCGCAATGTGTCACAGAAAGAAGAATAATGTTTTTTAGAGCTTTTAGACTTCATTCGCTTCCTCTACGGATGTTTTTAAATACTCGTACTCTCAAGTCTACGGATGTTTATAAGTAGTTTCAAGGACAGCGCGTGTCTACGCTAGCGAGAGAGAAAGACAGTATCGCCATCTCTTAGCAGCAAGCGGAAATATCCTATTATTTACGATAGAATCTTCCACGCGCTTCGAGTCTAGACTAGAACCTTCCTTAACCATATAAAACGGCGCGAAGTGGGTCAGTTGAGTCGAGTAATCGAAGGATTTTAATTGTACTGCGAAGTATTGATTGTGAAGATGTTCATTCAGTTCATTTTTTTTATAAATATAGATCCATGATTCGTAGCTTGTCACGATCTTGTCTACGTCTTTTGAAGTACAGCTATTTTTTCAGCATTTCTTCGTACCAATCGATACGAGCTTTTTTGTAAGCGATTGTCAAATTTTACGGTATCCAACGCGAACAAATCTTTTTGACAACCAAATGTTCATGCAATATTGAGTGCATACGAGAAGATCTAATGCCTAAGTATGCCTCAATCTCATGGTATGTCACACGACGATCTTGCAATATCAGTTTTAGCACAACATCGATGTTTTTTGACAGCAGATTTTGGACGACCTTCTTGTAGTGAAGTGCGACCACAATTGAATTCGAAAAACCAACGAAGCACTGTAGCTTCAAATTATGCTTCATCACCAAAAATTGATCAGCATACAGCTGTTGGTTTAACCATAGAAAATCATCGTACGAAACTTCATGTTTCAAGTATATGTAAACAACTCAAATAGCTCTCGTATGACAACACGTTCTGTCAACATTCACGTCAGTTTTGACATATGACAAAACTAAAATAGCTACCTTCGTATTAAGGCATTCTTTTTGTATAATTATTTAATAAACATTTCACTTTATTTATTAAATAATTATACGTGTGGAAAACGACATAATTTATGGGACACCCTTAATGGTTTGATGGCCTAGAAGCTTTAGTGAGACTTTGGGAAAAGTGTGTGGAAATAAAAGGAGAATATATCAAAAAATTATCACAGTTTTTTTATTTATGACATTTCAATCTGTTAGGCTTAAAACTAATGGACCCCGCTACGTATTACGCGTTATAAAAATAATTATTTGAACTGTGTGGCTAAAATTGTGTAGGTCAGTATATTTAATTAAACTTTCTTAGCAGATCGTACATAAAGAATAATTAATAAGAATAAAATGACTTTTTTTATACTATAAATTAGTGATGGTGTTTTTCGTGACCAATTTTGAAATAGCAAATCAACAATTTAAAGTCCAAAAATCATCTAAATATAATCGTCAGTTTGTTTATAATCGATTTAATTTACAATTTTGATAAACAAATATTTATATGTCTGCAATATTATTTATCACGTTAGTTAAAAATTCAACCTCATCTATGCGTAAATAATTTGAAATTTGGCAAAATAAAAACAATGAATTACCTTTTCCGCGCAGTTCCTCTTCCTTATTTCCGATACTATCCAAGGCAGCATAGGGCTAGAAAACCGTCTATCCATAGCGGTAAAGCCTTGATAAGTTACCGGAATTAATTTCATTTCGAAAAAAAATTATCGCGAAAAATAGATTAACGAATTATTTTTTACGTAAAACTCACTAAACGCATGTTAAATTTATGTCATCAAGTTTATAAACACACACAAACATACAATCACTTGGAGGTTACCTATTTGTGTATTTACTGCGCATACATTAGAGACACTTTATTGATCTACTGGGAAAATCGCGTTCACAACCCAACGACTGTATACAAAATAAAATGTTTTATTTTTTATAAAAAAAAAATGAATTGTTACCGAGATAAGTGCTTAATAGCGAGAAGCAAGGTTAAATAATTAATTCTTTCAACTAGGTTGTGGTTTTTTGCCGGTACCAAAACCACTATCATTTAGATAAAATATTTTGTAATAATACTAATTTTGTAGTTGCGTGTTTTCTTTAAAACTACGCAAGTACAATAGACAAAAGTTGTCGTTCAGGTACGATCACTTAAAATGAGTCATTAAGAGAATGGTCAAGTATCAACAACTAATAAAATATCGATAAATTATACATTCTTATGCATAATTAAAATATTTCATTCGAAAAATATTATGTAAACATTTACACAGAGGTGTAATCAAATATTTCATCTATTTTGACCATTAAATTCCGGTAATTATTGAAAAGAAAACGAATTTCACTGATTATTCTAGATTTTGGTAAGTATTTAGAATTGGGGCTCCAGGCAAAAACCATTTTTCACGCTGTCGTTTCTCAAGGTACAAATACAAACCTAACCTAACCAATTCTAAATAATTACCATCTCGGTTAGGTTAGGTTATGTTAGGTTTAATTGATTTATCATATGTAAGTTGTACCTTGTAATGTCTAAAGTAATGGAAATAATATGTCTACTCCGCATTAAATTTACTATTTGTACCCTCAGAAACCACCCGCAATGCGTGAAACATTTTTTGGAGAGATTTTTGCCTGGAGCCCCAATTCTAAATAATTACCTAGATTTTTTAAGGGATCCTTTCGGATTTTCAGCCTTTCCGCACCTAAACCTAGAAGATAGATAGATAATAGACTCCTCCCAAAAGGGGTAATTGTTTGTTTATCCCACTTCCCAAGGTGTTATTAAACTCCTTCAGCCTGTTCTGTTATTTTAACACGTTGACCTTTTCCGCGGCCCAAAGGACCATATTTAAATGTGTTTTACAGTTTGGTTGAACCTTCCTGTCAAAACAAGATTATGTGATACGATAGTTGATTTAAACAACAACTGTCACTGTCAAAACAAGGTTATGTGATACGATAATTGATTTAAATAGCAACTGTCACTGTCAAACAAGTTTCATGGCCTACTTGTACAGTTATCAATAAAAAATAATGGAATATCGAGAAAAATTTGATTGGTGCGTTAATTTTGTTTATAAGTGACTTCTCTTGTACGTAATAAGTAGTTATAAAACTATCTTTTGGTATTTTATTACTATTAAAATTTATGGCATGGAGAATTTTATTTTGCCATTAGTTATCGATTAAAAATGAATATTCACTAATTGTGAATTGTTATAAAATTAAATATCACGGTGGTAAAAAAAGTCGTTAAAAATAATTAACACGGTTTTATCAGTTTCACCTGTAGTTTTTGACCTCGATTTTACACTACTTTGAGTGATTAGACGATCATGTGATGTAGATAACATTAATGAATGCGTAAGAAATAATGGAACCAGCATATAAGTCAAATAACAGACCATAGACTAGTGTGACAATATCAATGCGAAGCTCTTGCACTACATACTCCGCCGTTATTAACAATCAGGCGTCAGTCGGCGTTGTGCTACAGCCACGTCCGCCATTATTGATGCTCACGCCAAGTGTGATTCATTTTCGACAAACTGAAAACTGTAGGGGTGCAGAAATTCATCGGAGAATGAACCGTGTGTATGGGGAAAACTAATAAGTAATGGTGTTGTGAGTGAATAATGTCGAAAGTTTAAAGAACGCAAATTTGTCGTTTCAGATAACCTGATTTAATGAGTTGACAGGAAGGATTGAAGAAAGCCGCAGATTCACGGAATTTCCAGAAGTTTCAAGGTCTATTTTGTATTCTAAATCAGTTAATAATTCACAGCACAATAACTAGAAGATCTACCATCCCCCAACTCATCCGAAGCTGTTCGTTCTCCAGCTTACCAAAGGTTCAAATGAAGCCTCCACTCCTCTGCTTTTCTCCAGGGTATTACCATGCATTACACTCTTTTTTTTTTCTATTAGGAGGTGTTTGTTGGTTAAGTAATCGTTGCTAGTAGAAGAAGCGAATGTTTCTACGAGAGATTCTTCCAGTATTCACAAACTCTCGTAGATTATCCCTATTATCATTGTACTTTTCTTATGCTTAATGCTGCTTAAGATCCATATATTTGCTCGGCCTTGAGTCCCGAATATAGTTCGTAAGATCCATCAACTGGAAATTGTGTTGATTGAAATGTTTTTGTACGATTTATCCTTTCTACTTTAGTCCAACTTTATAATCTACTAGATCCTAATGTACCATTGCTGCTTCAGCTATTTCTTAAGCTCGCGATGATCCTTCAGAGTTTTTTCTCTCGCCATAGACGCATACATGCTAGAATGGAGATTAATCTTTAGTTCAATTTTGTACTATCTTCAAATGACTCCTAATATGCGAGGCATCTTCTTGGCGAATTGAGTGCTAGCCATCCACACTATGGATTTCTGCTGGAATAGTTTCCGATAAATAGACACTAAACGGAGCGACAGAAAGGCGAAAGAATCCACACTCTTGTATACGTTCCTTGGTGTAATCTCTTAGAGAGTGTGGATCAGGCATATCAGTCAATCTCTTGCTTTGTCTTTTCCACCAGGTACTCGACATTGTTCTTGTATGCCAACCCTTGACTTCCAGGCATTTGACGTCGATGATTCTGCTACATCCACTTGGTATCCTGTTCTTTGAAGCTGTACATCAACCCTAGATTAGGTCCTGCAGTTACAAGTACTAGTAGCTTCGTCTGCGCTGAGGTATTCGTCTTGGAGAATCTCCCCGTGCGAATTCCCCATTTGGTTACTTTCTGTTCTTTTTGCAGAATCCTCGAGGATTCTAGACGATAAAGCTGATTTTCCATTGAACATCAATCGTCGATTAGATCCATTTGGTATCTTTCTGTTCTTTTTGCAGAATCCTCGAGGATTCTAGACGATGAAGCTGATTTTCCGTTGAACATCAATCGTCGATTAGATCCACTTGGTATCTTTCTGTTCTTTTTGCAGAATCCTCGAGGATTCTAGACGATGAAGCTGATTTTCCGTTGAACATCAATCGTCGATTAGATCCATTTGGTATCTTTCTGTTCTTTTTGCAGAATCCTCGAGGATTCTAGACGATGAAGCTGATTTTCCGTTGAACATCCATCGTCGATTAGATCCATTTGGTATCTTTCTGTTCTTTTTGCAGAATTCTCGAGGATTCTAGACGATGAAGCTGATTTTCCGTTGAACATCCATCGTCGATTAGATCCATTTGGTATCTTTCTGTTCTTTTTGCAGAATCCTCGAGGATTCTAGACGATGAAGCTAATTTTCCGTTGAACATCAATCGTCGATTAGATCCATTTGGTATCTTTCTGTTCTTTTTGCAGAATCCTCGAGGATTCTAGACGATGAAGCTGATTTTCCGTTGAACATCAATCGTCGATTAGATCCACTTGGTATCTTTCTGTTCTTTTTGCAGAATCCTCGAGGATTCTAGACGATGAAGCTGATTTTCCGTTGAACATCAATCGTCGATTAGATCCACTTGGTATCTTTCTGTTCTTTTTGCAGAATCCTCGAGGATTTTAGACGATGAAGCTAATTTTCCGTTGAACATCAATCGTCGATTAGATCCATTTGGTATCTTTCTGTTCTTTTTGCAGAATCCTCGAGGATTCTAGACGATGAAGCTGATTTTCCGTTGAACATCAATCGTCGATTAGATCCACTTGGTATCTTTCTGTTCTTTTGCAGAATCCTCGAGGATTCTAGACTATGAAGCTGATTTTCCGTTGAACATCAATCCTCGATTAGATCCACTTGGTATCTTTCTGTTCTTTTTGCAGAATCCTCGAGGATTCTAGACGATGAAGCTGATTTTCCGTTGAACATCAATCGTCGATTAGATCCATTTAGTATCTTTCTGTTCTTTTTGCAGAATCCTCGAGGATTCTAAACGATGAAGCTGATTTTCCGTTGAACATCAATCGTCGATTAGATCCACTTGGTATCTTTCTGTTCTTTTTGCAGAATCCTCGAGGATTCTAGACGATGAAGCTGATTTTCCGTTGAACATCAATCGTCGATTAGATCCACTTGGTATCTTTCTGTTCTTTTTGCAGAATCCTCGAGGATTCTAGACGATGAAGCTGATTTTCCGTTGAACATCAATCGTCGATTAGATCCACTTGGTATCTTTCTGTTCTTTTTGCAGAATCCTCGAGGATTTTAGACGATGAAGCTAATTTTCCGTTGAACATCAATCGTCGATTAGATCCATTTGGTATCTTTCTGTTCTTTTTGCAGAATCCTCGAGGATTCTAGACGATGAAGCTGATTTTCCGTTGAACATCAATCGTCGATTAGATCCACTTGGTATCTTTCTGTTCTTTTGCAGAATCCTCGAGGATTCTAGACTATGAAGCTGATTTTCCGTTGAACATCAATCCTCGATTAGATCCACTTGGTATCTTTCTGTTCTTTTTGCAGAATCCTCGAGGATTCTAAACGATGAAGCTGATTTTCCGTTGAACATCAATCGTCGATTAGATCCACATGGTATCTTTCTGTTCTTTTTGCAGAATCCTCGAGGATTCTAGACGATGAAGCTGATTTTCCGTTGTATATCAGTCGTCGATTAGATCCCGTAGTAACCATCGCCTGCGTCTTTGGTCTACGTTGAGACTCTTCAGGGCGGTGAATCCCCCGTGCGAATCGACCATTTTGATTATTCTTGTTATTTTATGATTGCAAGCATTAATTTAGGGGTTGAAGGTGAAAAAAACACAAAAATTATATTTTTTAATATATTTTATTACTCTGTACATTTTAGAAGAAAATAATATAAAAGTGGAGTTGAATTTCAAAACGCTCCCGTCCATTTTGATTGTTAGAAATTTTGATGTTCCAGCATGTTTGGGCATCGTTGGTAGTTACTAGTTTTTCAATTAATATTTGATTTAACAAATTTTACCTTCAGACGAACAATATTTTCGTTCTACGTGGATTAAATAAGTTGTTAATTTACAAAAAGGTCTTAAAAGATGTGTGAACACACTGCATATAATTTTGTAGCTGAACCGGTCAGAAATTAGATTCTAAAACAAGGTATTGTTGACGCACCATGGTATATAAGGAATTTTTGGAACTGTTGGTGATACTTATATTGAAAACCCCGTTTATACCATCCCTGGCAATTACACACGATTTTTCGGTCAGTTCATATTTTAAATAAGTTAGATGCTCATTAAACCGTACATTAACGGATCTCTTTGTCTGCCCAATATACTTCCCGTCACAATCACTACAGCCAATTTCATACATTCTCAATTCAACTGGATTGGGGATATAATGCGAAGAAAACCAACTGAAAAGATCAAAAGATGGACCCCATTGTGGCCAAGGAGGAGAGGCAGGCCGAGAAAAAACTAGAGAAACGAAATAAAGGACATAAGAGCATTTAATGTAGAGAATTGGAGGGCACAATGCCGGAACCGAAAGGAATGGAAAATAATAACAAAAGCAGCCTAGATAAACGATAAACTATAAAGAAAACGAGGAGTAACACACCTCAAAAAAGGATTTTAAAGCGGTATAAGCGATAGCCATAATCCAAAGGATTAAAAGGCTTGATGATGATGATGATGAAGAACAACTTAAATAAGGACAAAAGTCCAATTCCTTACAGTCCACTCTATAGTTTAGTAATTAAGGAATGAATGTGAAGATTCCCGCCAAGGATGTTTTCCCGCTTGAATTGAATTTTCGCGGGAAAAGATGGGAAAATTTAATATAAAGCAGTTAAGTCAAGTTAATAGGATCTAGTTTAACTTCAGTCTCTGAAGACGATAACTAGATAATCGAATTACGTGCCAAACAGTGTAATTAGTGGTGTAGTGGTAGGGTAAACAGGGTGCTCAACCCCATAGTGTAGAACAGCTTCCGGAAAACGGAATAAGAGACATTTTTTGTCTTTCATAAGATAACAGACACTAGAGATGTTTTAAAATATTATTTAATCATATTTTGAGGGTTTTAGGACGTTTTAAATGGAAACATATTTAGTCCAAAAGAGTTGTATGGAGGGACGTGTTTGAAACTCCTAAAAAATGCCATAAAATATAAAATGAAATGCAAAATTAATTGGAAACAAAAATATATTTACGAGACTTGTCCATAAAATAAGATTCCCAACGAATTTTCACAATAAAAAAGCATTGTTTATTGGCATTGAATAATAAACTCCACCCTTTCAAGTGATTATTTACTTCAGGAAAGAGATGATAATTACTAGGGTTCAAGTCTGAGCTGTAAGTGTGAAATATTATTCCACCCAAATGGACAACAATCTTTTGCTATCCCAATTTCTTCGGCTTCAGCGAGTTGAGATTTTTCCACTAAGGGGATTATTCTTATGTTTCCGGTGTGAGATAGCGAACCCAGATCTATTCCTCAGTGACAACAGAGTCGGTTTCGTAGACGTGAAGAAATTCGCGGGACGCTTCTACACGTTGCCGTCGCCATACGCCAATTTTTCAAAATGATGTGAATTTGTTGTTATCAGGAATCATCTCGCTGATGCCCCGAAACGATCTTTTAGCTTTAATTTTTCCACGTAATCACTTGAACGTCCATCGGAGGATACGAGAAATGAATTACAGGGCATAAGACGCACCTGGCGTGAGAATCAACAGGGAGTTCCATATATCACGGCCATCAAGACTATAAGGAACGTCGGAGACACTCGTCGGGGAGGTAACTGGTAGAAAAGGAGTTAAAATATACGCTAGTTTCATAAAATCTGTCTAACATCGTTCCTAGCGTACGTATCTGCTTGAGAACCTTATTTTGTGGACGTACCTACACAGCTGATAAATTTATAAAAAATAAAATAAAGGATGAATTAGTTAATTGGTTAATTCATAATAATATATAAAGATTAAAACATACCTGACAATTTAAAATGGTAAAAATTCCCGCTATAAAACACGCGGCGCCTCTAAAGCTTGACATAATAAACGTCAATCACGGAACAACAAGTTTATCCTTAGAGCAGCGCCATTATTATACTAATCGTCACTAAAATCGTGTAATTTAAGCGAACCTGAACCAAAGATATAAAAGTGTACGTCAAAGTGCGTTAAATAAGGGTGGCTACTACTAAAACCACTGGTACTACGGCCCTCGAAGAGCCCTGGTCTCGTCCACCACATTCATCCAATGATCACGGTCCAACACTCAACGTTTCCACATTCTTACACCTACTTCCTATTCGATATCACCCGGACATCGTTTGCGCGGTCGCACAGGCTTGTACCGGAACGTTTTGCGCACTCTCCGCTTCTCACGCATACGCTCTAGGGTCTTCGTTAGAGCTATGACTGCGCCATATATTCAGCGTGAGATAATATTTCGCTCTCAAGTGTTCAATACTGTTCAACACCCCCAAGTCTTGCTAGCGTACATGACAACAGAGTGGAGAATTGTGCGATAGATTCGCTTTTTGGATCAATAAACGTGACTTTGGTAGTCCTTGGAGACTGAAGTATCTCCATTTCCCGCTTTCACATCGGTCTTTTATTTCCATCGAGTTGCCATTATTACCGGCGCCGTATTAGCATCGGGGTGGATTTTAATGGAAGCGCTATTGAAAAAGTGCGTCTCTTCTTATAAATTTTTTAGGTTAGGTTATCTAAATTCGCTACATTTATAACATACATGTCTACACCATATATTTTCATATGAAATTCTATATTCGTATTCGTATAATTCATAAATTTAATACAAAAAACGAAACCGGAAGTCGAACAATTATTGACAATAGCGGAAGTACTAATTTCCGATAAATGGATTCTGAAATCTCGAAAACGCGAAATTAGCCTGAATATATTTTGATTCTAAACCGGACAGATATACGGAATAATATGAAACAAATCTGAATACAAATTACATAAGTTTTTTTTCTATATTCAATAAGACAATACACTTTGTAATATACCCTCGATTTTTGTAATTTAATACCATTAATAAATAAAATAGAAGCAATTACATCCTGGCATTTACACGAAATATATCCCATGATATATAAATAATTGACTATCGATATAAATGTCAAGTTATAACCTCTAAAATTTGACAGAAGCTTCATATATTACAAAGACGTTTGATAAGTCACAATATATTCCGTGCGATGGAGCCACTAGAATTGTTTGACATATGACAACTATTACCTATCAAACGTCAACTGACTAATATCTATTTATGAATAAGAAATGTATAAATGAAACTGGAAACTTAACAATCGATACGGTAATATATTGTTCACGGTACTACTGCAATAATAGTCATAATTACACGCGTTTCAATAACCAAATTGTCATCTTTAGAGACAGTTTTTGAAGATGATAACTTGGTTATTGAAACGCGAATTAGAACGTTGTAACTGAGTAAAAACATGGTTAAAATTGATGTTCGGTCTACTTTGTTACCAGATTTGTTATTATAAGTGTTGCTATTGCGTGATCAACTTATCAAACGTCCCACAGCAACGGTTCACTCATTCACCAGAAAATTCTACTAAAAACACAATATATATTGTGGAAGATATGTATTATAAGTAATTTTCAACTATTTTCTCACGAGTGAACTTTTTTTAATTAATTTCTGATCTAAACTTTGACGTAAGATTTATTGAGTTGGGGAAAATTCAGTCGGGACCATTATTCTACAATGCATCTCTCTAATTAAAGGAACTGTATAAGCTACACATTCGTCCCATCCAGGAGACCTCCATGCACTTTCCCTGGTCTCTTTTCTACCGTTCAAACTATTATAACCTAAAAAAAACAAAATAGAATCCAAAAAATAAACAATTTTGTAACAAAGTTAATCATGCATTGCTAAATAAAAAGATTTTCTCCCCTTTGTACCCTATTGATTAAAATACATTATTTGAGACAGCTTCTGAGAGGTTAGTTTTCTATTTTTGTACCCCGGCACCCTTTTTTAAGAATCTGCAAATGCTAGTGTTTTTTTATTCCATTCAACTGTTTAAGTAATGGTGTTCTTTTAGAGCTTTTTCCTCTTCATATTTATTGGGAGAGTGAAGATCAAAAACCTTATCTTCTGAACTCTTGAAGAAGATAATCTCAGTCACTATAATAGTTGATAACTTTTTTACAATAGAATTATTTTTTTTTACTCATTTTATATAAAATGAAATATTGCTGACTTGTGGCAGTTTTCACCCCTTTCGTCAGGATATATAAGATATTTTGACTTCCCCAACCCTTGTTACCTAATATTTTTTTGGTATCAACCGATTGCACTAATACTCTCGAAAATATAAAATAGATCTTATAGTTGTCTCCCTCTACACATTTCTCAAACATATCAGTCATTCAACACTTCTATTTTCGGTATTTTTTGTCCTCTCCTATCGAGATATAAAATTTTTTTGATAACCTCACCTCTTCATATTTAATAGTTGTATTGTGGGCGGCCAAGGGGCCGTTAAGCACATAGGGCTTCAGATTGGCCCGTCGTGCCCATCCCGCCTCTAGTTACAAGATATTTTGTTGGTATCAGACCAAATGCACTAATACTCTCGAAAATATAAAAAAAAATCTTTATAATTGTTTCTTTGGACTCTTTTCTCCGACATATCAATCACTCTACTAAATACACGTTTATATTTTTAATATTTTTGGCCCCCTTCTGCCAAGATATATGAGATTTTTCAATTTCCCCACACTTTTAATAATATTTTGTTGGTGAAGGACCAATTGCACTAATATTCTTGAAAATGTAAAATAAATCTTATAATTGTTTCTTTGGACACCTTTCTCTTACTTATCTGTTAATCTACTTAATACACAGTTTGCCTTTTGGAATTTTTACCCTCTTTATTAGGATATTAAGATTGTTTTATTTTCACCACCTCTGATTATATAATATTTTGTTGATATCGGACCAATTGCACTGAAACTCTTGAAAATATGAGATAAATCTTATTGTTTCTTTGGACACTTTTCTCCGACATATCAGTATATCAATCAATATACGTTTCTATTTTTGGTATTTTTGACTCCCTTCTGCCAAGATATATGAGATTTGTTTCCCCACACTTTGAGTAATATTTTGTTGGTGAAGAACCAATTGCACTAACAATGTAAAAATGTAAAATACAACTTATAGTTGTTTCTCCTGACCCTTATCTCCAAGATATCAGTCATTATATGTTTCATAACAAAAATTTTCACTTTCGGACCCCCTATTTTCCTGTGGTAAGGGCACATAACGATTTTCTTCCCTGATATCGCTCTTATATACTTAATAATAAGTCTATTCTTATATATAATCATCTATATTTAAAAAAATAACTAATAACTAATTTTTTAGTAAAAATAGTTAAATGATAATTTTTTTAAGTACTTACACCAAATATGATGAACGTTGTACAATCGACCGATTTGTGAAAAGAATCCAGCAAAAGCTTCATCATTATTTTGCCTGTAATTGATAGCTCTAGCCCAGTTGTTGCCCCATTCGATCATTGTACCTGGTTTAAGTGCATAACTACGAATTTCATAAATATTTTTCGGTTGTCTCAACAAAATTTGCGGCCAGTAACTAAACGCTAAAAGATACTGTAAATGACGAGATCTGACGATTTTCCCTTGTTCTTCGTTCAGTTGTTGAAAATCCTAATAATTTTGTTGATAATAAAGTGTAATTAATCTAAATATTGGTGATTTACCTTGCTGTTACCTACGACTTCGTTATAAGTATCGATCATTTGATAGCCTCCGGTGAACTTCCACAGATGTAAAGCTTGATCTTGATCACCCACATTTACAGTCCAAGAACCAACTAATTCGACCTCTTTCGATAGGGAATCTTTTGATTTTACAAAATCAACCGTGTTTTTACTTAAAAAAAACACGCAAAATATATCGTCTTTAAAAAAAAAAGAAATTGTTTCTACTTACACATTTTGTAAATAAGCAATTTTAGAATCAGGCCTATAGTTATGGGTTTGTAAAGAGTAAATAATTTCTTTATCGCTCAACATTCTACTATGGGATTCTTTGGTAGGTTCAATTTTTCGTACAAATATCTTAGATAACCACGCATCATTTTTGCTACCAGTTGTAGACAGTGACCTATGGAAAAAATTTGAATTTTTTTTCGAAAATTACCTATTGTAGATAGGATGTTTTACCTATAACTTTGGCTTAATTTGTTGAGATATTTGAAGGTGTTGGCCATTTTTTTGTTAAAATACTTATTTTTACACTATCGGTGTCATTAAAAGGTTATCACTTTGTGCTTGATTTTATGATATTATCATGTGGGGGTATAGACCAACGACTACGTTTACACAAACCACTGATTCCCCTTTCAGTTATGCAACTGTGCATATAAGAAACTTAAATAAATTCTCCGTTTAAAAATCAATAGTTTCTTGATAAAAATTTAATATAAATAATTTTATTTGATGTTTACCGATATTAAATAATGAAAAATTAAATGTAGGTTTATAACATCACAACCAACCATCATAATATCATTGTATAAAGAATATTCTTTATACAATGATAATATTGTCTTCGGAAACAAATACTTTCGTTATTTACATTAAAATTATTATTAGTAGTGGTGTTTTATTTCAATTTTTTTGAACTAAAAGTGTTCATTTCGATAGAAAAAGCGCCCAAAATGATTAATTCTCAATATACAAATGAAATAAAATATCGCCGACGTATCATGTTACTCGAAATTATTTATACAACACGAAGGATAGAAACTTTGTAAAAAATTTATCGTCAGAGAGACTAAAAAAATTGAAGCTATATAGTAAATGATCAACTATTCTTTTCTATTTACAAATTGGTTTTGGTGATGATATTATAGATTTTACTTTATACGTTTTAATATAACTTGTGTAAACACAGTCTACAAAAATCGCAAATGTCAAATGTCTAATTTTTAGAGGTTAAATTTTTTTTGGGGTGGTTTAAAGAAAACAATAATAAATATCTCACCAATAATTGTTTTTTATTCTAACATAAAAAGTACACAACATGGGTAATTTCTCCATTATTTAATCAACATAATTTTATAATAACTAACGAAATTAACGATGCAATATAAATGTATATATTATTTATTGTTGTAGCTCAATCTTCAGAAGTTATAAAGCTTCAGCAACATTTATCTTTGCTGAAACAAGAATATTCGAAACTTCTAACTAAATACAGAGATATAGAATTTAAATACAACAATCTGGTAGCTTCAGATATTAAAAATACGGAAGATACATTTGCTTCGAGACTTTTGAAGATGATTAACAACCTCTACGATTCAGAAACGTATAGTGATATAAAAATCAAACTAAAAGATCGAGAAATCAACGGCCACAAACTAGTATTAACCGCTAGAAGTAGTATGTGGAACGAAAACGTTTTAATGAATAAAAAAGAATTAGATTGGACCGAAATTGATCCAGAAGTTGCCAATTCCATAGTTTTGTGGTTGTACACCAACAATTTAAATCTATCATCTTCAGTTTTAACATTGAATCTAATCAAGAAAGCACACGAGTTTCAATTGAATAGCTTAGTCGAGCTATGTGAACAGTTTTTAATATCCGTGGTAAACATACGATCATGCGTTAAATTTTACTCTGTAGCCGAGGAAATAGATGCGATCAATTTAAGGGAATACTGCTCCGGTTTGATTTCAACTCATTGGGATGATCTCAATTCATCAGATTTCGATCACATGTCAGGACCTTTGTTGTACAAGATGTTGAAAAGCAAAACACAATTACCCTTACATTCTGCTGTTAGATTGCAAAGGGAAGACGTAGTGTTTCTGTGTTTGGTGGAAAATTCGTCTAAGGTAAGAGTTTTTTCTACCTAAAAATAATTTTTTTTTTACATTCAAATCGATTTTATTTAATTGAGGTATCCAAACATTTGATATCTAATTATTATATTTCTTATATTATTTTCATTTCTAAAGGGTTTAACGTACCCCCAGATCTAGTATAAACGAAAAACCATTATTTTACGATAAGATTTTTAAATGTATATATACGAGGGATGTTCCAAAACTTTTCGCCCCAAGTGGTAAATTTACATGTGGAGGGGAGAAAAAGCGTCAACATGCGCGAACGTACTAATGCCATAGGCAGCTATTTTGATCTTGGCTTCAGTGACAAATTTGTAGTAATCAAAACTTCTGAACTTGCATAAAAATTATGATATAGATCTACTTACAGTGAAAGGACTCACTTTCAGGTTTAAACCTTTTAATGTTTTTACACATTCTCACTGAACAACTACATTGTTGACTAAATGACATTTATAAACTAAAACTGCGTATTATGTGACTAAAACATGAGCACGTTGCTTCAGAAAACAATCTCGATACCAAATGCGCCGAATCAGCTGTAACAATAAACACAACAGCGTTGCCATCTCGTAAAATATAGGAGTGACAATGAAAAGTTATAATTATTAAACTTCCTTTTTTAATTATGAAAATTTTAAATCAGCATGAACTATTTACAAAAAGCAAATTCCGAATTCCAAACGATTTCGTTTTTCATTTCAAATAACTAATTATACACAATAAAAAAAGCTACATAATACCATTACGGAATCGTCTACTGACGTTGACCGTGAAGCCGTTTCTGTTCGATTATTTGGTGGACGCGCCGGGTACAAATTTTCAACAACGGATCCTGCGGCAATCTCTTCAGTATTCAACTTATTTACAGTATATTATGGCCGGTTTAATATAATAAATTTCTAAAAAGGCTTTTTTATGTATTGTTTTATTCTAGTATGCGAATTATCGAGAAATTAGTTTTTGTATAAATAGACGCTTGTTTATCACACAAAAAAATCGGTGAAAAATCTGACGTTATCCCGAACACATCGGGATAGACAAGTAAACAGTGTAATTAAATAAATTAGCAGTCTTAGTGCATAGTTTAGTGTTTAGTTTGGTGCATTTAGTATTAGTGTACAAATAAATTAAATCAGTGAGTTAGAAATCTCAAATCACAGATGCTCTTGAGACATAATTGCATCTCAATATATCTAAAACACACATTTTATGATGTCTTTCAACTTAACAAAACATCTTTGTGGATTTATATTCAATTGACACTTGAAATTCCTTCGAACCAACAACAAGAACAGTTTTTTTTTTTGTATAAGTATTAATACTATGACGAATACATCGCCATCTAATGTCGCCACCCATAACGTAATATACACGGCTGCACGCTATCTAACGGTGCCGGGTATTATTTAATTCGAAGGAAACTATAGGTGACGGATGGCCCCATCTATTATTGGGTAGCCACGTACTGTGTTCTAGTTATATATGAAAAAAAAATTAACTGTAACTAAAGAGAAGTTTCTATTTAAAAGTTGTTGATTAATAGACAGTTTTGGAATTATTGTAAGAGTATATATAAGGCGAGAACTCACAATATAGCAAAGAGTTGAATATAGAAGATATATACTCTGGAACATCTTCTAATCCTCTACAAGGCCTAGCCACGTCTATCTCTGGAGTGTTGTTCGCACATTTAGTGCTTGACTTCCAAGCATATCCTGAGGATGCTCGACTCATTACATAAGAGAGCATAGAAGCAAAAAATGACTCTATTTTACCGAGATACTCTCACGGCAGATGCTCTTCAAAGCTGTCTAACATAATTCCACCTAGAGCAGTTTCTGCAAAACCTACTCGACAGGCTCAAGACCTTGCAAATGCTCTGAAATTCAATTTATCGGCTTTAGAGAAGTGCAAACCTTTGGAATCAGTACGTCTTTCCCGAATCCTACAACCTCCAGAAGACCAAGACCCATATACATCTCCACGAGGCAGACACCTCGATTATATTAGTGATATCTCATCTCTTATTTTAGTTTTAGCGTCATATCTCAGTTAGTGTGTGTTCGTGGAAAGATATGTAAGAGCCAAACATCCCCCTACCACTTATGGTTTACGAATGCTGTTGATAAAGGTGGTGCGAAAAGATTATCCATTTTATGACTTTGTTCATAGGAATATCGATATGCACTGTTTGTGATCACTTCAAACAGATGGCGTCCTTCCACCTCGATACATTAAGTCTGTCTTCGATCTTTTCTGTTACTTTTGACAATCATCGTTCAGGATACGTTGCAGCGAGCGTCGATAAGTTCAGAGATGGAGCGCGCCGCCTAGTGGAGCGGCGAGGACTTTGAAGAACCGACGCCCTCACTACCAGACGACTTCTGCTTCATAACTGATCCAGTTGCGCGACTAGAACTCAACGAAATATTTAGATGCGATCGAATCATTGAACTTTGATTTTTTCTTCCTGCCCATGCCTTTCTTTCTCTCTACTCTGCCCTACTTCATCGCTGGTGATTCTCATTAGTTCAGGGTAACTTCAGGATGCGTCTATAGAGTCACATCTCAAATGCATCAAGTTTTCTGATCATTTGAGCTTGCAAGGTCCAAGTTTCCACTCTGTACAGCAGTTCTGACCACACATGACATACCACGAATCCTATTCTGAGATGGAGGTTTAGATTTCTGTTTAATAATTGTCAACAGCTTTCTTTTCCGACGAATGCGTCTTAGTACTTCGTCGCTGGTGATTCTCATCAGTTCAGGGTATCTTCAGGATGCGTCTATAGAGTCACGTCTCAAATGCATAAGTTTTTTGATCATTTGAGCTTGCAAGGTCCAGGTTTCCACTCCGTACAGCAGTTCTAACCACACATGACATTCCACGAATCCTATTCTGAGGTGGAGGTTTAGATTTCTGTTTAATAATTGTCAACAGTTTTCTTTCGTGACCAATGCGACTTAGTACTTCGTCGCTGGTGATTCTCATCAGTTCAGGGTATCTTTAGGATGCGTATATAGAGCCACATCTCAAATACCTCAAATTTTTTTGATAATTTGAGCTTTCGAGATCCAAGTTCCCACTTCGAAACAGCACTTCAACTATTCAACTCAAATTTATGCGTTATTTTTACGCCATTACTGGGGAAGCATTGCTCTAAGTCCACAAGGTGAGAAAAAAATAAGCAATAGACGTCATATTTTAAATATATTCTTCATAATATTACAAAAAATATACATTATATTTAGATACATACAAGTTTATATATTTTTTTTAGTCTGCTGTAAACAAAATGAGCAAAATAACCATTGACTAGTTTATTAAATTTTTGCACAGTCGTACAGAAAAATTTATTTGAAAATGTCTTGACTCCTATTTTCAAAACAATATTCGCATTTTCAATTCATTCATTATTTGGATTTGTCTATGATATATTGTGACTGGTACACAGTCGCACGCCATTTGACGTCGCCATTCGCAATATATTGGAAACTATAAAAAATAGTGGGAAGAAAAATGTGTTTTCGGAAGAAAAATTAGACATAGAAAGTTCTACAATGTTCTAGAATTATCGTAAAAGCACGAGACGGGAATTAAATATTTAAAAATATTTATACAAAAAGAGTATCACAAATATAAAGGACTTGAGGTAACCTAATGTTTTGTAACTATTGCCCGAGTTACATAATTCCGTATTACAATAACAATATTCGATATTGGACGTTCTAGTTCCTTTGTCATCCAATTTATGACATCCCGGTGTGTATGGTTCTTCTACTGATACCTCTTGGTGCCATTCACCGTGATGGTAGTTTTGAATGACATGTTTCTGATTGGCACAATCTCTTTCCGTACCATTTATAGTAGCTAAAATTTATCGCAATTAATCGAATTAAATCGAGTTGTTTTCGTATATATCATAATTACTTACTGGGAATTTTGGCGCTGGTGATTTTCTTTGTGCAGAACGTTGAATAAGGACATGTCACGATGAATTTTTCAGAATAATCGAAATCTTTGCATAGTCTAACAGGCTCGGTACTATAATATTGAGGCAGTGCTGCTAAACATTTGTAACATCTGATAGTGCTCTCGACTGTAGGAACATCTGAAAATCGATTATTGTTCGATGAATTATGGAAATTTCATTCTTAAATCGGATTGTCACTACGCGAAAAACTGTCACTCGGTCGACTGGACGAAACGTTTCGGGTCCAGGCGGAAATAGTTTCGCGAAACAGTTTCTCGCTGTGACAACCCCGGATTTAGAACGAGATTTTTAAATTTAGAACATAAAATTATAAACATTAAATACTGGTATTTTTTTTGTAATACTTTATGACAACAACCCCTTTTTGGGACGAAATACATATATTAACATAATTTTTATATAAATCTGATCATCTGCGTCTTAATTTCATGTAAAACACTTGACAATGTTGTAACTCATGCAAATATCAAAATGGAGGCGATGCGCGCTCGTCTAAGGTTATTTTCCCCTCCATATATCCGGTTTCAACGTTTTAGCGGGAATTTTGAAAATTATTATTATTTGTCTCAATTTTATTCAAATTTGTTTCAAGAAAACATTTTTCGGTGATAAATAAAATCGAAAGTATTGAATTGACATTGTATCATTGTTACAATTAAGCAAAAAAGTGATCAATAATAATAATAACAGCTTTCTAGGTCATTTGAACCACGCCTACACATAAAAAAAGTATTTAATCCAAGGTTAATAGGTAACCTATCGATTTGTAAATATTATTTTTAATTACGAAATATTTTTAAATAATTTACGATATTGGTGAGAAAAAAATGTTTTTTTTGTAATATTATCTGTAGTATATTTGTATTTGCGAAACCTAATTTATAATTTCCGATCTTTTATTGGTTCTTTATAACCATAACCTGTACAGAACAATGGAAAATGGTTTGGATAGGCCAAAAGACCTGTGTATTGGAAATTACATGTATGTATGTATAGATTTGAGGTCTAGATAGATCCAAAGGATCTATTCAGTTCCACTTTCTTGCTGCGATACTGAACAACCCAGTCTTCACAGCTGATCTGAATGTAGAATAACTTTAATCGCCAAAGATTTTCATCCTCTAGTTCATACACTCCCAGTTGTATCTAACACTTTGAGAGAATATGGTTCCAGCGCTGATCATGAGTCACTCTGACGTTTCCAGAATTTACCGTCGTTACCAAGAGACTGAATGGTATGACCCTTTCTTCCGGAGTTACCGGAGAACCCAGTTTTCACAGCAGATCCATCAATCTCTTCTTTAAAAACTCCAGAATGTGGAATAGCTTTAATTACCAGAGATCTTCGTCTTCTATTTCATACGTTTCTAGGTGTAGTGCTTTGGAGCTCCTCAGTGTGTTACACTTCCAGAGAATGTGGATAGAGTTTTCGCCCTCTATGCAACAAAATCTGCACGCAGCGTTATCTGCTAGGTCCAGCGTCTTCAGGTGTTTGCTGAGGCGACTGTGGTGTCCCGATAGAACTCCTGTTGGTATTCGTAGATTGTTCTCCGTTAGGTTCATAATTGGATAACTGGAGATTACATAGCTATATCATAAGATTCTTCTCAACAAATTTCACCAAAAATACATTTTTTTAAGTAATGATGTCCAAGTTGTGTATCCTTTCCAATTTAGTTGCAACACACGCCACCCTACGCCACGCCACGTTATCCCAAGTGGGACGATTCTCCGATGTATTGAATTAAATGGACAAAACGCGTATGCACACTATTCGATACGTGGCGTGGAATAGCGTGGCGTGTTGCTAGTGGGTTTCGGCCTTTACCCTGAAACACTTTATGAAAAGTTTTATTAAAAAAATAGGTTTTTGTTGGAAAAAGCACATCAAAAAGAGGCGAAATCGTAGTATAGAGACGAAATTACCTTAAGACTATACTATGTACTATTTTTTTTTTCTATAACCCTGTATAACATTCGTAATAATGTTAGGGCGTCAAACGAAACATTTCAAACGTACAATTATCTAATAAGGGTTCTTGTCTTGGTCATTTTTAACGTTGATGACTGTTCTCATTTTTATCAACGGAGTATATTATACGAGGGCGTTTCGACAACTATTCAATTTTATTTATTTTATTTATAACTCTAATCACTTATGAGGGTTGTTTGAAAAGTTTCCAACGTAAAAAATAAAAAAAGGCATATAATCATGTCTATTTTTTAACCCTTTCTTAATAATTCTGTAAACCGGCGATAGTAGAGTGCTTTTGACACGGTGCTTTTAACAATTTTGATTATATAATTTCAACAAAGCGCTTCATGGTTTTTTATGCAGTGACAATCTCAGAATTTCGTGGTTTATTTTGCTCTAGATTATCGTTGTTTTCCTCCTTTTGTCTTCAAGGCATTTCTGCACGGAATTCGGTTACAATCCTAGAAGTTCTTCTCTTTGATTTTGGACAGACATATATCTCGCAAGGTTCATCGATAGCAAGTGATAAAGCGAAAGAAAGTTGAATATCTTTCATCTGTAAATATGCTACATTCGAAGAAATTTTAGCTGATATATTTCAACAGATAATGGCGAATCTTTGATCTTTTTTTCTCGATTGTTTTTGAAATCACGGAACAGTTCTTTAGATGCACGTATGAAGCAATCATCGACATAATCACCATTTTGTGAATGATTTTCCTTTTCTTGCAATATCGAATGATACAGCGGAGTTTCCCCGAGTTACACTATTGAGAACCCGGACGACCACCAAAGAGATGGATGGACAGCTCCCAAGAACTGATACAGAGTAACCTACAAAACTAATAGATCAAAAAATCATGAGATCTTAAAAATGAAGAAGAAGTTTTATTGCATCTAATCACTAGAACTTGATCGCTGTTTTTGTTGCTCGTCGACATTTTTTTTTCGTTCTTCGCCGGTTGGATATTTACTATCAAAGTTTTTATGTTTTTTAGTGAACTGTTTCTCTAAATTTGATTTCTTAGCAATCCCGATTGAATTATTGCTGCTCTTCATCAATTTATTTATTTTTTGCTTGTAACGACCGTGATAAACCTCGTTTATAGATTCAAATATTATTTTTTTCGATAAAATAAATAATATTTGCTTATTAAACTAAAGACCCGCGACTTCGTATCGAAAAAGCCGCAGCTTCGATTCGAAAGAGCTTCGTATGGACTTATTTCCTTTCTACGCATTGCTGTACTTTTTTCGGAATAGCGATACGTATACTAAAACTCGTATATGTCAGATTTATTCAAAATTTTGACAATTGACATCAGAATAATTACGGGAACTGACTATATGAAGTGAATTTTGTATCGAACCGCCCTCGTATATATTTGTCCCTTTTCTTTTTAATCGAAACTATGTTCGTATAAATTGTCGATTGTAAAAATCTGATGTAGCGGGCCCACGTCTTCCCATCGTCGTAACTACCGTGATTAGCACTTCCTCTTTCGATGTCTGTCTCTTTGTACTCTATGCCGGATGTCCCTTATATCATTAAAAAAAACAATTCACTCTATACTCGATACCTTTTAAAGAAACAAAACTACTTGTTGCTATGAGTATTAAAATATTGTTTGAAATCTGTATCGGTTATTAATAATTTAATAGTAGCGGGGAGTAAAATCTTGAAAATTCGGTGGCTGAATGATAATTTTATCAGAAAAAATCAGTCGTATTATCGTAGTGAAAAATCCATGAATTGTACACACAAAAATTCGGTCATTTAAGACGAATTTCACCTCGTAGATGCCTCAAATTGGCCGAGTTGCACTCCTTATTGACTGTTCGACCTTCTAAGACGAATTTATGGTAAACTACATCACAGTATTCAAATAAAAACGTTTTCGGTGTGTTTTTTACGATTTCGACTCATTTTGATAGCGCAATTCGTTAGATTTTTTCGTTGTCATGCTGGAAGATAAATTTTTCTGCCGATCAGAACGTAGTACATTGTCTTTTAATATTTTTCATAGTAATTTTTCCTCGAAATCCTCAAAAAACCTCAAACTTTGACTCATGACACCATAAAATTCTCCCAATTCTATTTGACACCTTAGATTTCTTCACTTCCAAAAAAGACAGCTTCTCTAATCTCCTTTTCACTGCAGAAGTTCTCAAAGGCAGATCTGTAGATTCATTGATCTGAGCTGGTGAGTCTTCGATCGCGTTTACTGATAAATACGAAACGTTTATCTTTGGCGGTCCGTCCTTAACATTTTCTATCCCCCAAGTTCCTGGTGGTTAGGTTAGGTGGACCAAAAACTCACGGACATCACCACGTATCTCTTGAAGACGCTACGAAAATATTGATCAAAGTACTTGACAAAAATGATGATAAGATTTCAGAAAAATCAAGAATTTAATCAAAATTTCATGAAATTTGATTAAATAAATGCAATATCAATTTGGGACACTCTATAATTAATAAAATGGAATAAAAACAACAACAAATTTTGTCGTAAACAAAACTGATAAACCATCTTTTTATGTTAAAACATATGACTCACAAACGAATAGCTGTTGATTTGAAAAAAAAATGTAAATGAAATATTTTTTATATGGCAATGAACCCGATAAAACTGTCCAACTCGCGACATCTAAATTCGGCGAAATTATGACGTGGTGTCGCTAAATTTTTATATAGATACGAGGTCATTCGAACAAGTATTTCACGTAGTGAAATTCATGGGTTCTAAACATAACAAAACAAGATTATAACTGAAATAAACACTTTTCAAAACGTCTGTATTTCACCCCTTAACTCGACCTTGAGCTTCGCGAACAAAAAATAGTCGGACGGCGACAGATCAGGGTTGTATGGTGGGTGTTCAATCTTTGTTAAGAGACACATTTGTGTACAATAGCCTTAGAAAAAGGCTAGAGAGGACCGGAGCATTGTCATGATCTCAACATCTGTCAACATCTCTCTGATTTTGCCGTGTCACTTTTTCGATAATTTTTTGACGCAAATGTCAGAATTACCATCACCTGTACGTGGAGTACATCTAGTTCCCATCGAAACAACTATAGCGATCTATTTATTATACGAGACCAATAAGTCCAATAATCCAAGTTCGATAATACAACGTGATTCCATAACAACCATTTTGTTATCAAGTTTTTCATGCTCCAAATCACACTACATTAAAATAAACCAAAGATTCTATTTCAGTTTGGTCTAAATCATGTCCAATTTTTGGTTTTATAAAAGCAGCTACTCAACTTTTGAGATATGGCAACCCTAATGTGTATATGTCAAATTTTACAGTCAATACATGGAATTGATGGGTTATCCGCTGTACAGTCCTTGTTTGGCATCAAATGAAATCATTTGTATTGGAGGTAACTGAATCGGAATGGAAAATTTGGATCAAACGCATGCAAAAGTGCCATATCCTATTATAAACATAAGTTTTTCTTTGTCTATTTCAAAACTTATGTAGCAACCCTCGTATACTAGTTGTCAAATAACATCTTTTTGACGTCACGACACGATAGCAGAAATAAACAAATTTTCAATAATTTGCATAAATTTCGATGAAGCTCCATCGTAATTTATTGGAGGGACATTCTTTATAATACGATCAATTAAGACATTGTTAAAAATCGAATTGAAAATCCCCATCATTTCCGTGGATGGAAAAAATTCTTATTTAAGGTCAAAAAAATGAGTTTTTCACAATTTTCAGCAAAACGGTGAGTTTTATCAAAAAATACCTTAGACGAGAATTGTAGATCTTAAAATTATTTACAAAAAACGTATCAATACTTTTTTTCCTACAAGCTACTGTTTCTGAGATATAGTGATTCAAAAAGTTGTAAAAGTAACTCTGAAACATAACTTTCAGAAACGGTGGCTCGTAAGAAAAAAAAGTATTGATACGTTTTTTGTAGATAATTTTGTGATCTACAATTTTTATCTAACGTATTTTTATGATAAAACTCGCCGAAAATTGTGAAAAATCCATTTTTTTGACCTTTGATCTTAAATAAAATTTTTTCCATACACGGAAATGATGGGGATTTTCAACTGTATTTTAAACAATTTTACTGATTTTCAGTCTAAGGTATTTTTATGATAAAACTTACCGTATTGCTGAAAATTGTGAAAAATCCATTTTTTTGACCTTTGATCTTGATTAAATTTTTTCCATACACGGAAATGATGGGGATTTTCAATTGTATTTTAAACTTTTTACTGATTTTCAGCTTGATGGGAATTTATGTAACTTCACTCTTATTTTTTGGTCTAATTTGACCGGACTATTATACGGAAAAGTTGTTAATAGATTGATTTTATGATCATACTTCCTCGGACTATAACACGTAACTTTGTTATCATCTTCACGCTGTTGACGATAATATGAATTGATCGATTGTATTAAAAAATATTTTTTATTTTCGAATGAAGTAGTTCTTCGGACCGGTTAAAATTTTTTTCGGGGACAACTTGTATAGGTAATCCGAATGAACGTTGCGTTATTTATATCCATTTAAAGTTTAAGAAAACGTCCAAGTCATGGTCAACAACAATCTATTTTGTCTTTCTTCAATTTCTACATACCCGGTGTGTGTTTTTTACTTTTTTTGAATTCGAAATTAAATCCGGCGTGTAGTAAATCGACTATTAGATAATTTGTTACGGTCAATTTTGCAATTCGATTTTTACTCAATCATCGTAATTACATCATAAACACTCCGAATAATTTGATAATATTACTATACAGGGTGTCCCACGACAAGTTAAAACTATCTGTATATATGGCAAAATACTTATAGTAGGATCAGGAAAATTTCTACGTTTGGGTTTTCGATTACGATCTTTTTAACTAAAATATTTTCAAAGATGGCCGACTACCGGTTCTACCGGAAGTCGACTGTAACTTTCGTTATTTTAAATTGAACACCCTGTATATTAGTATATTTTTGAAATCTACGTAAAAT
Source organism: Diorhabda carinulata (assembly GCF_026250575.1). Taxonomy (NCBI): domain Eukaryota; kingdom Metazoa; phylum Arthropoda; class Insecta; order Coleoptera; family Chrysomelidae; genus Diorhabda; species Diorhabda carinulata. The sequence continues at coordinate 15,692,158 of NC_079472.1, read as the reverse complement.
TTTAGTATACTATTGTCCAAAATTTTTTTCGAAAAATACATACTATTTGAGTTGATAATTTTTTTGTAAAAAATTTGATCAGTTGCAGACCCTTACAAATTATTTTTTTACGAAGATACCCTTAAAGATATGAAAATAGTTTCTGTTCGGATGCTTTTAGCAAGGTCGGACGTAAATGAATATATGTTGAAAAGTTTTTCATTTTATACAGGGTGTGTATAAAAAGTGTTCAAAGTTTAACTTTATCAATATCAAATTTCTTTATTCTTTTTTAAATAGAATCATTCGGTTTTTCCTATTTTACTGCATTCAGGGGTAAAAAATAAGGCAAATTTATATATACGTAAACCTTTTTCTTTATTCAAATTTGAAAAGTTTTCTGTAAATTTTTAGAGATGCAAGTGTGGTCCAAATTTAATTTTGACCCGTTGATACACCCTGTATAAAATAAGAAATTTTTCAACATAGATTCAAATACATCTGACCTTGCTAAAAGCAACCGATCAGAAAAAATTTTCATATCTTTAAGGGTATTCTCGTAAAAAAATAATTTGTAAGGGTCTGCAACTGATCAAATTTTTTACAAAAAAATTAATAACTCAAAAAGTATGCATTTTTCGAAATAAAGTTTTCTGACAAAAGTATACTAAAATTTTACGTAGATTTCAAAAATGTATTAATATACAGGGTGTTCCATTTAAACTAACAAAGTTACAGTCGACTTCATGATTTTACTATAAGTATTTTGCCATATATACAGATAGTTTTAACCCGTTGTGGGACACCCTGTGTATTTCGTAAAACTTTATACAAAAAAAACTGCAAAAAAGGCTTTGCCCCCAATAAAACAAACTAATAAGGGAGAGATCGGAGGCTAAATTTTGCATGCGCAAGTTCTATAAAGACCGAGTTGTTGAGAGCCACTGGTTATTGGAAATTATTGAGGATGGCCCAGGATACAGTTTGTCTTAAGAAATGTCTAGATAGGGATCTGATCCCACTTATTTTAATACATGTTGTATCTGTCATGATAACAACAATTCCCGAACACGCCGCTACCAAATCGTTCAACAGTATGAAAGACGTACCAGAAATTCTTAAAAACGGGCTCTGTTGACGACGCGCCGCGTTTTGGACGACGGGTATCGGTAGAACTTGAAATATCGATCTGAATTCTTACATCTTCATTGAAGAAGGATTAAACCTGACTGGAGGGTGTGTGTGTGTGTGTGTGGGCAGGTACTTATGCGGGAGGTCTCGTAGGGGTACGTACTTTTATGAGGGTCATGTGACGGGCCAAAGTTATATGGAAATGCTCGAAGATTCACGTGGGCAAATGGACAACGATCAAATACTCGCCAAAATTTGTCATTCCGAACTGCCATTGAAGAAGAATTTGAAACTCTTCGCGGGCAGCTTAACGTGCTTCTCCGTTGAGAAAAATTGCCGTAAATGACTTTGAACACTCAAAATAACCCCTATTCGAATATTTTTTGTAATTTTTTTAAATAACAACCTTCCAACGCCGTTTTTTTCTCTTAATGCAAATTTATTACCTGCCTTATGCCAACCCCTGTATCCGCAATGAATGGTTACATATTTTGAATCCTTATTACCAAATTAACCTACTTATTTAACCCCATCCACTTCCCTCACCGGCTTTCCTTTCTGGTATACATTTCATTTAATCGCAAATAACAAATTAAAGGAACTGTTATTTTTAAACTAGTTAGTAGATGTTCTCATCTCTATACTTCCAATTGATATAATCAATTAAACTTTTTAAAACAAATTATCTGTCGATTGTTAATCTGTAGTGGAATAAATAAAATTTGATCTAATATGTTTAAATTTCTTAAACGATACATTAATATTAAATAATATTGAATAATTTCAAAATCTTTACGTCGACGATGATTCATATTGTTTTATATATATATATATATATATATAACATGCGGTTTCTATCTTCCGTTTATCGAATTCCGTTTAATATGATTCACTAGCCGACATATGAATACCGCGAAATATTTTAGGCCAAAGTCGGATTTTTTTTGTAAAAAATGTACGGGAACAGGTATGGAGTGTCCCTTGAATGCAAATCGAATGGGCGTCATGGGGAGGGGGGCTTCTCTTCAGCCGCCATCTTGAAAAACACGTTTTATTAAATATCTCGCGAACCGCGCATCGTATTACAAAAATTGTAGAGATCATTATTGTAGATAATAATATTGGCAATCTTTTTTATTTGAAACCATTTTTAATTTATCATTGTCAATTAACTAAGTATTTAACAAAAACCATATTGAAAAAAGTTTGGAGCGTTATAATTGAAAATATATGCGTTATACAAAAAAAAGTTTCAAATAAAAAAGGTGGCAAATATTATTATCTACAATAATGATCTCCACAATTTTTGTAATATGATGCGTGGTTCGCGAGATATTTAATAAAACGTGTTTTTCAAGATGGCGGCTGTAGTTAAGCCCCCCCAATCACGCCCACTTGGATTTACATTCAGGGGGTACCTGTTTTTTTCATATTCTACTTTTCGGACTATTTATTAGTTTTCAGTAGTTTAGTTTTTGTCGATTATCTTTACAATTATTTATACGTTAATATCTAAAACCATACATTTGATTTGACTGCAATTTTTTCTATCATTACCAGCAAAAGATCTATTAGGATAATTGATATTGAAACCAATTTTCAACCGCGAAAACCGATTCTTCTGAATGAATATCGGCCAAAGTTAATACGCATTAAAAATAAATAATAGATACTCTAGAAACTAAATTTATTCAAAGAGCTAAATTTATCAAATACGTAACGTGATGGACACAGATGGACCATTCGAAATGGTGATGAATTATCTTCCGCAAACTCGGTATGCATATAAAAATGGTTCGAAGCAAGCTCAAGGAACTTGATTGGGCTTTCCAGGACCAAAATCTCCATACCATTATTTTCCAGACAGAGTTCCTGTCAATAAACAAATGATCTTACATTCTCTAAGCGGCCTCGAAAGTCCTAAACGCTATTTAGTGTACGTCAAATTAGAGTAGGAGGGTGAACGAACTCTAAGCATAAGAAAAGACATTGATCTGCTTTCTCTTAAAATCTATGCCTATCATCTTCAGTGCCTAAGTAAAGGCTGAAACCCATTAGCAACACGCCACGCCACCCCACGCCACGTGTCGAATTCATTCGTTTTTCCATTTAATTCAATACATCTGAGAATTTTGAATTGTCCCACGTGGGATAGCGTGGCCTGAGTGTGGACGCACTGAATTAAATAGGAAACCATATGCACACATATTCGACACGTAGCGTGGGGTGGCGTGGCGTGTTGCTAATGGGTTTCAGCCTTTACTTGAGAAACGCTTACTGAGCTCTAGAGATGCAGAACAATTTCCGGCCCAATCCAGAAAAAAGTTTCAGTACCTCGAAGGAGTAGTGCTAATAATTTGGAAAGTTAGACAAAAAACCGCCTGAAACGAGTAAAACCAATTAACCTCAAAATTTTTGATATACCTTGAGGTATTTAATTTTTACACAAATTTATGCCAATCCCGTTTATTTCAAGTTGTTCTTGTTTGCCGAAATATTTTTGAGATGCGCACCACTTACATTTAATTGCCAAACGATATGTCATATTTGACACATTCAGATTATTTTTAGCGAGGTTACTGGTTGATTGACGCCTTGTTTCTGATGTATTTTGTCAAAATTTCACGTAAATCTTACAGATTATTTCCAATATTCATATAAAAATAGTTTCGTTGTTAGATTAACACGAAGAAAAAAATTTTTTCGGCGATGTTAATTGAAAAAATTGGGAAAAATTTCCATATCCTGGAATCCCACTTAATCATACGTAAAAGCTATATCTGTAAGGTTAGTGCTGCAATCGTTCAATGCTGATCAAAAGTTCCCTCGCAAACGTAAAGTCAATGGTAATTTTACGGACGTTAGAAATTGCCGCAAAAATTAAAAAAGTCTAAATTATTAGTTTCATCCTGTTTTTGTATTTCAAAGTTGAAACGTTTTTGGTTATTTTGAAAAAGGGAAAACGATAACTGACCAATTTTTTGTTGATTTTCTGGCAAGTTTTACCGAATTCTAGATGAAACAAACTTCACGATAATGCGCCTGCCATTTCCATCTAAAAATTTTAATCTCGCTGGTCACAACGTAACTTCTCATCAAAAATCGCCTCCTTATTAATTTCTAAATATTTTATTTCATTTAAGATGTAGAACACAATTAAAAACTACCCCAAATATAACTTTTTTTTAATTTAATCTCAAAATGGTTTGAAAAAAACTAAAATTGTGGATATTTTTTCTCAATAGTCCAAGAAAATTGGTTGTTAAATTGCATATTTTGTGTAGGTTCTTGAGCCTTTTTTTGAAATGACCGTAATAAATTTTTTTAAAAGGTATTAATAGTTATGGAAAAAAAAAACTAGGATCTTTCCATTTCACATAAACTAGGTTTTTCTCTATTACTGATATTTACAAAGTTAGGGTGGTTGAAGCTTAAGGGATGATAATAATGATAGCTTTAAAAAAATTTCGCGGAAAAATTATTCCATTGAGAAAAGTCGTTGAAAATGAAACAATTTGAGTGAAATCAAAATTCATAAATTTTTAAAAACGATTTTTTTGGAAAAATCGCATTTTTTCGGGGAATTATGATTTTTTAAAACTGTAATTATCATCTCTCAAAATCCAACCACTATTATCAAAACTCAAAATGGCCATTTCTGTGTAAAATTAAAAGATATTTTGGACACGAGTACGATTTCCGTGGCGCCTGGATTTGACTATGTCATTTTGTAAATCGACCCAATAAGTCGGAAATATAGAATACATTTTTTTAATATCTCGCTTCGTTTTCGAGATATCGATACTTGAAGTTGGAAACATTTATTTTTATTCAATATTTGTATATATCAACCTAACCTAATCTAACTTAACCTCGTGGTGGATTTTGAGTGCAAAAAATTCAAAAATCGTGAATTTTTCACAGCCAAAATTAACTAAAAAAAAATTTACTTCGCGTCAGGATTATTTTAGTTTTGTTTTATTATTATTTTTTTCTTATGGGGGGCTTCGTCGCGAGGAACGGGTGAGTTTGGAGAGAGGATATTGGGGGCAGATAAATTCGGAGCGGGTAGATTTGGAACGATTTTTTACGATCATTTTTCTTATTCAGTTGATTTTGTCGTTGAAAAGAACAAAACAACCGACAATTCTTTATGAAAAATTATGAAATTATTCATGTATTTATGGTATGTTGAATTATATTCATCACAGAGTGATTAAAGTTATAAAAAATGGCTTATTTTGTTATAAAAATCTGTTTTTTTAATATAATTTTGGAAAATCAGGGTATATAATATTAAAATTGAATAAAAAATATTCTGTTTATTAAATTAAAAGATTCATATTGAATTTGAAGTGATAAAATATTCATTTAAAAGGAAATATTGAACGCCATCTGTTCAATTAAACGAATTTTGAACTAACGTTTGATTATAACTTTAAGTATCGATATCTCGAAAACGAAACAAGATATCGAAAAATTTCATTCTTCATTTTCGATTTATTTTGGCCTAATTAAACCAAATCCGGAAATCGTACTCTCCCCCAATTTTGATTTGAAGGTTTTTTTGTGATTTTCACCGTTTCTCTAAAATTCAAAAAAAAACACTCAATTTTTTTTAACTACTTGACAGATCTATTTCGGATACTTCACAGGAATTTATATTAAAATATTTACTAGGAAAATAATTACTGATATAATTTACACGGCTTATATATTATAATATGCTTACTTTTTAAAAATATGACGCTTATCACAGTCAAAACAAAATTAATCCTAATACCCTTCGTCATCTTCTCCTTAGAATTATCATTAATAAATCCTGTATCTAAATTTTATTTTGTTGATTCATTCATCAGCTTTGCATGTTTTTCACACTTCTCGCGTAAACTGAAATAACTTTTATTTATTTTCCCAACATTTCCTAATCCTCGAAACCGCGTTACAGCATAAACATTTTTTTTGCGAGGAAAAATCTTGAACAAGAAAAAAATCGCGTTAGTCAGTACGCACCGTTCGAGCGCGTTATGTCGACTGACTTGGAAATAGTGGATTCAAAATCGCGACGGCTTTGAGTAACACGAAATTCGCCGCCGCCGCGATGTGCAAGCGTTCAACTCGTTGATTTGTTTCCAGGGCCATTGTGATTACAATACGATGAGAAATGTTTTTTAGGCCAGTTCGTCCGTTCGTTTATTTGACCAGAAATAATACACCGCATTATATCCCAATAATAAATATTCGGAGTAGTCCGTTGAAATTTTACACTTTTTATCATCGGGATTTGTCGCTCATGTTAATACAGTGCGGCGTTGTTAACCTTTGTACATAGTGATTCATATAATTCAGTAGTTGACATCGTGTTATGTCGCAAATTCTATTAGGACTGGCTTATAATGTAAAGTTAACACGCTTGGTATACGTCGAATTAGTTATAGAGAACCGCTATAGACGTTTTTTTTCCCATTACTTTTCTATAATTTACGGTAAACGTACGCAAATATACCATATTCCACTTCCTACATAATTTAAAGAACTACGAGTAAATAATAAATCTTTATACACTGCGTACCAAATTTAGTAACACAGAAATCAAATAGTGCAGGCATTTTAGCTCAAAATTGTGTCAAACCTCCCGAATTCTTTAATGCATCTCCGATTCTCATGAAAATTTAGAATTAAGTTCGTCTTACCCCTCCACATCAAGATCTACATGGTCGCAAGGTGTACAAACTGTTTTTAAGTAGTGAAAACCACCCCTTATCGAAAAATACCAATATTATTGTTTTTCCTATTTTTTTTTCAATTCAAATGTTTTTCGTTTATGCAGCATTAACATATAATAGAAAATTCATATATTTTGAAGTATCAACCCTTAAAAATCTTTAAAAACTACCCTTCTCATGAAAATATTATAAGAAAAAATCTTTTAACGATTTAAAACATTGCAATTTCATTTTTACTGTTAAAAATTCATAGCATCTTAATAAAATTGAATTGGTTATTTATTTTTATTATTCGACCCTTAAAAACTACCCTTTTGCGGAAAATGAAATTAAAATAAATCTAATAATAACTGCCAACTTTTAGATTTTGTATTCTTTTTGATATTGGAGTTTTTTGTTTCGCAAACTACCTTAATTGGAAATAAGTCACATGACACATAATTTATTTACTCGAAGAAACATTTGATTAAAAAATAATTTCACTTGATAATCTGATTATTTGGCCACCCAGATCGAGTGATTCGACCTCATTGGATTATTTTCTTAGGGGTTATGTAAGTTCACTTGATTGATCATCCACCGTATAGCCCTTATCTGGTACCGTTCGACTATTTTTTATTGGCAAAACTGAAAACCACGTTAAGGGGTAGAAGATTTGAAAAATGATCTCATTTTTTTTATTTATGATTTTCATACATGGTTTAAAAGTTTCAGATAAACAAAATCCAATGGGTTATCTGGTTTTTTTAATTAGACGCATTATCAATGTTTATTTCCGATTCTATTTTCTACACTGTTGATAATATTGATTAGTTCACGACAGATGTAAAAAATAACCTAAAACATCCATCGAGTAAAAAAAAACAAAAATTAAGTAAATAATCTTTTACGTAAGACATGCCCCATTTTTGAACGTGTTTATTATTTATCTGGTTAGTTTCTTTAAAAAAATAAAAATAGTCGAGAGATCTACATCCTTTATGAGGGTTGTTCACGAAAATAGGGAACAAATACCGTACAGAGAAACCTGCAGTTTTGTTAACTTATGGTAAAATACGAGGGAGATTCAAATAGAATCGAAACGACACATTCTCGAAAATTTTCTATGCCTGTACCAGTCTTTTTGGATAATTCTGTATTTCCAGAGCGTTGGTTTACATTTTTTGTGAAAGTATCTTTCTAAGGTGTGGGCCAAAAACTGTCAAAGGTGTGAGAATTTGAACAAAGAATGCCAAAAAAAAAAACATAGATGGCGAGAAAATCTAAAGTATAGCAAAACTTTCCTCTGAACCCCAATTATTTTCGCAGTTTCACTTCACTAGTTACACATTTTTGCCACCTCTCCGGATGCCCGACGCCATGACCTGCAGATAGAACGGTCTTTGCCTTCTTTGGAGCCGATTCTCCCCTTTCGGCTTTGTTTCTGTGAAATATTACCAAACCTTCGATGGAAACATCTTCACGGCGCTGTTTTTGTTCCGCTGTGAGCACCAATCTTGCACACAACTTTAATATGCGATGTACCGCACTTTTTGAAATGTCTACTATGTCTAAGAGCTCCCGCACTTTCAGTCGACGCTCATCCAGTATTGCTGTGGATTTTCTGGAGTCGTCACCTCATTTGGTCGACTACTTCAGAGATCGTCCAGCCACGTTTGAACTCTGCTACAAAATATTTTGCCGTTGATACTGAAGAAACAGTCTCACCCGGAGTAGAATCTAGTTCCAACTTTTATATTAGTTGGGCTAATGCACATAACGATGACCAATTTTGTGCCGAAAACGTTCACTAATGATGGCTACCAAACAATTAAGAAACACAAAGGGGAGTCTTCAAATTTGAAACACATGTTGTGTAGATTGTGTACCGCCATCTCTAGGTCAAGGCAGGTACTTGCGGAACCATCCTCGTAGGTCTTCAGTGAAGCTAGTGTTTCAAAAGTATGGATATTGTTGTTTGGCGTATTGGTGATTATATGAGACGTTGGTTAGTTTTTTGCCTAGTTTACCAATCAAAATGTTTCGTGTTATCATAGGTGATTTTGGCCAGTATACGAGTTTTAGGATTTTGATTTTGTTGTTTGCAGTTAACGGATATAGTGAACCTCTGGAGCCCCAACGGAGAGCTTCCTCTAGATTTAGCCCTTAGGTCTCACAACGAAAGTATAGCAGTCACTTTAGTACAACACAACGCAGACATCAACATGAGAGATAATAATGGGGATACTCTATTACATCGAGCCATCAAAACGGAAGATTCGTTTTCGGCGATGTTTTTATTGGAACAAAATTGCGATGCAACTTTATCTACGAGGTAACTCGAGTAATATCATAAAGGAATGTTGTTACCTTATCTTATATTATAGAAATGAAAATGATTCGCCGTTACATCTAATCGCCGGGGCCAATAATATCGAAAATTGCGAGAAAATAGCCGAGAAGTTGATTAATAAAAATGTCAACGTCAACGCTCAAAATCGTCAAGGATTGTGAGTATATATAAATAACTTTCCAAATATACCTCGTATACTAAAAATAACAATTTTTTTATATATTTTCTCGATATTCAAACTATTTCTTTATACAGGGGAAGTTTTTAATACGAGGGGTGGTGAAAAAAATAGATATTTATTAACAAATAAAATAAGAAATTGAAAAGTATACAGAATTAACAAGTTTATTTAGGTATTTCATAGCACGTAGAATTTATTTGATTAACGATCAGGTACGTTTGGGATTTCATAAAAAAATAGGCACTGGATACTAAATCTGTGCTGTATGTGATTTATCTAAAAAAAATTCCAACTTGACGTGCGTTGCTTTGATGTTATGCTTGGAGAGGAATTGGATCCGCACAACGTCGATGGTTTTTTCAATACATTCAAGGAATTCGAAGATCGGATAGCGATTTAAACAGAAAGGAAATAGCGAGTCCGAAAGGTTAAAAAATGAAAATAACCCGAATTAACGTATTAAACAGTTCGACGTTGCAGGTAAAGAAACTGATGAACTTCCGCCCTGAAAAGGAATAACCGCCTCTCATACTGGACTATTAATTTCTTGATTATTCACCGACTGATATTACATCGGGGTGGTTGTATTAGGGGCGGTTAGGGTAGTAGTTACTTGAAATAAATCGTACAATTTCATCTCGCGTTCGGTATTTTTCAATTCAATCTATTAGGAATTCATAATGTATCAACAGGTCTGTTGAAAAACGAGGTGTGATCAAAAAATATATATACAATTATATACATATTATATACTTCACGCCTGTGTTTAATTATAAACTTTGTTTACGCCAATTCCTAAACTACCTTTTAAATGTTTAACATTATAAACGAAATTTTGGTTTCTACCAACCTTGTCCTTGCGTCAGTTCAACTTGGTTCATATTGACTTTTTATGATTACAGCTGATCTATTAATCCCACTTCTCTTGGAAAATTCAGGTTCTGGGCTACCATAAATCTTCGTCTTCTATTTCATACGCCCTTGAACTCTGACATTTCGAAATGTCCTCAAAATACGCACAGATGCGACAGTGATTGTTCTTATTCAGGCTAATACATTCAGGAAATTTTATCTGGTTATTGTGTCCTAATAAAGTCTTTACCTATGATTGGATTTACCTCTATCTACCTTTTGTTTTTTCTACTGTTCTGTTGCTGATACCACAGAAGGGTTCAGGTCCAATGAAAAGTTTGTATCCATCAGCCAGCTCCTACTTTGCGATAATCCAACGTTTCTTTCATTTGTGTCACGTCTTCGTCGTGAATTTGCGTGAAATCTTCAGCAAAAGCTCTGCACCAGGTGAGGACATGAACTCTACACCATGAACCCCCGTCATCTTTAATGGTTGATAAGCGAATCCCGAAACGCTCTGATCGAAAATGGGGGAACCACTGAGCATGGCAATGTTGTCGAATTTATCTCTAATTAATTAATTTTATTTTTGTTACAACCTTCAGAATATGATAAAATTTTCCGATGTACTAGTTAAAGGCTTGATATCTGTATACTATAACTTGTATTTATTTTTAAAAAAATCTTGTTTTCCGTTGGTCAGTACTTCTCTTCACATCTCTATCCAAGCCGACAACAAACCGATATTCCTATTACTCCTGAAACAAGATTATATCAACGTGAATCTGAAAACGAACGAAGAACACACCCCGCTATATTACGCTTTGTTGAAATACGAATCCGGTGACGATAGCGAAGAATCTTACGCGGTTCAACTGCTCAAACACGACGTCCAAACCAATCCGTTGTATTCTTCGAATCGCAACAGTTTATTGCAAGTGCTCATTTTAGCGGGAGCTAGAAAAGCCGCCGTATATTTATGTGAACATTTGGCGGGATATTTGAATCACGCTAATGCAGAAGGTAAAAAAAATGAATATAAAAGGGGTGTGTTATAAAAATTTTCGTTTGTTTTAGGTGAAACCGCTTTGCATTTTGCTTGTTCGAAAAATTATAGCGATCTAGTTAAGGCGTTATTAAAAAACGGTTGTAATCCGAATTTGTTGACGAATGAAACTCGTCAATCGGCTTTACATTACGCCGTTAAAAATAATGCCGAAGATTCGATTTTGTCTTTGATCGATTATAATGAACAATTAGAAAATTCCGGTAAGTAGATTTTATGAATGAGATTTGAAACTTTGGAACCTCCCCGGTATAATACAATTGATATTAAAATAGTCCGTTACTATGATTTGGTAACGATATTTCGAATCTGACAAAAACCTCAATATAAAAAAAAAGAAGGATTCAGTCGTTTAACAGTCGATTATAATTTTCTTATAGTTCTGAGTGTAAAAAATCGGAAAAGATATATTTTCAAAATACCTCTATAATCATATTTATCGAAGAAATTTTTCGTTTGCCTCTTGTATAAAAAAATTACTAAAAAAAAATTAAAATTAGCTGTAAAACCAAAAGTTTCCAGCTATACCCGTAATTATCGAAATGAAACTTTTCTGCATACCCCTGTACTCATATTGTTGAAATGAATTATATGAATTTTTTTAGCGTCCCTTGTATAAAAAATTGCGAATAGAAATTGTTAATTTCTGAGATTTGACGAAATTTTTAGCTTCGTAAAAACGTTTAAAATCGATTATAAAAAAGAAGAAATTAATCGATTCAATCATCTACTTCTCAAAAATAAGTCGAAAAAGGATTTTCTAGATACCCTTGCAATCATATTTTTTCAATATGTTGTACAAAATTTTAATTAACTCTGGTACAATGTTAAAATTGTTGATCTCTTAGATTTCGTAACAAAATTTCAAACTTTGTTATAATTTATCAAATCGAATATAAAAAAAATCAATCGATTATTTGACATAATTATTATCCAATCGAGAATTATTTGAAATTGGTACCCCTGTAATCATATTACCCAAATACATCCAAATTTTTCGATAAACCCTGGTATAGTAAAATGTAAATAAATTTTCTATTTCTTGGTAAGGAAATTTCAAAATTAGTATCTTAAAAAACTGAAAAAAAAAAGAAGAAATCAATCGATTATTTGACGTAATCATCGATTTCTCAAAAATAAATCGAAATAAAAATGCCCTTACAATATATCTTTTATATAAACTCTTCAATCAACCCCGGTATAATGAATAACAAAATGAAAATTGTTAATTTATCATATTTGATAACGAAATTTCTAACTATCATATTTATCGAAAATAAAATGAAAAAAGAAGAAATTACTCCATTATTTGATATAATTTCGTAATTATGAGAAATAATCGTGATATTGAATATAAAAAAAAGAAATTTGACATAATTATTATCCAATCAAGAATTATTTGAAATTGAAACCTCCTAGGCACCCCTGTAATCTTATTATTCAAATATATTGACTAAATTTTTCGATGAACGCTGGTATAATAAAATGTAAATAAAAATTTTCTATTGGTAACTAAATTTCGAAATTAGTTATGACTGAAAAAAAGAAGAAATCAATCGATTATTCGACGTAATAATCGATTTGAAAAAAATAAATCGAAAAAAGAGTATTCCACATGCCTTTACAATATATTAACTCTTCAATCAACCCCGGTACAATGAATAACAAATGAAAATTGTTAATTCAACAAATTTGATAACGAAATTTCCAACTTTCATATGTATCGAAAACCATTTACCTTAATTTAATCATAATGTTTCGAATTATGAGAAGAAAATCGTTGTTTTGAATATAAAAAAGAAGAAATCGATTATTTGACGTAATTATCACCTTCCAAACCAAAAATAATTTTCCGTATACCCCTGTAATTGTATCTTTCAAATATTTCTAAACTCGTTTTCGATCAAACTATTTTTTTTAAATAAATCGATTTTATTCCGTTGAATACAACTTTTCCAAAACTATTGAGACATCTTTTTATACGAGGGGTGATCCAAAATTTCTAAACAATAATCTAACATATTTGTGTCTCTATATAATCGTCATGGAGTAGGATATTTTTGTCGTTTTGTAGAAACATCCAAGGACGATAAAATGATGTGCGATTTCCATTGTCGAGATATAAACGACGAACCGCCGATTTGTCTTGCTCTCACCGAAAATCGCAACAATCTAGTACCGGTTTTAATAAAGGTGAGTCACTTTATAAAACCTTTTTCTATTTGCCTAAACACTTCAAAAAAAATCTTCAGGGTAAAGCCGACATAAACGTACGTAATAATTACGATCAATCTTTATTACATCAAGCCATTATAAAAGAAGACCCGAAAACCGCCATATTTTTATTGAATCACGGCATCGACTTCAACGCAATGTAAGTATATTAAAACACCATCTATATTTCCAAATTCGATTTATATCGTTATATCTGTTACGTTATAATTATCGATTTTCATACTAGTTCGGTTTTAACCTTCGTGGGTCTCGTCAGTATAAGATTCGTAGGACTAATTAATTTTACTGCCTTCCTCCCATGCCAATTTGTAGTTGTTTCCCCCCTCCGCCTCCACTCTCGACCTCGTTGCCGGTTCTCAACACTATAAGTCTAATCACAATACAGATCCCATCTCTATAACAATTATTGTAACACATCTGGGTTTTAAACGTTGTCATTTATTTTTTCTGCCAACTTCAGTCCGATTTCTTCTTATAGATTCTTCGAACACAGCCAGAACAGTGTATTGATAGCTGTGTAATTGTGTAGACAGAGGCCAAATTAAAAAAAAGAAGAACAACTTATTGATTTCATCTAGCATCTAGCGTTTACGGAGAATAGATGGAAGGAGAACCGGGTTAAAGGGGGAGATACATTTCAGTTAGACAGACTTTCTGTGGGCTGAAATTTTTGTGACTGGTAGATGATGTAAGGGAAAAAGTTCAAGTAGTGTGCAGTTGTACTGTTACGTATCTCCAGGGAACCATTTGAATTTTGTTTCAAATGTGTGGAAATCACATTTACATAACCTCTTAATATGAATCTGACTTCCTCACTGTTTTTGATCGGCTTTCTAACTCTCAAAAGGGTTTATCTGGGAAAGTGCTCGATCTTTCGAGATCCCCAAAGGATGGAGGAACTTCCTTCAGCTTTATAAAGGCTGCTAAGATAAACACACAAATTCCAGAATTGATTAAAGGCGGAATTGATCTTCAAACCTCCCTATTTCAGTTAGACAGACTTTCTGTGGGCTGAATTTTTTTTCTAGTAGTTAGTTGTTGGTAGAAATCCGTAGATGAGTGGAATCGAGTTAAAAATTTGATTTTTTTGACGATTAGTTGAAGACCTCAATTATCATCGTAGTCCAAAATAATTAGATGAAAATAACCTATAAAAAAGTTTTTCAAAATGTTGATCGAAACTATTGTGACGCCAATCAAAAAACGAAACAATTCTCTTGACCTCGATCCTATACAGGATGTCCTGCCAAAGAACCGACAAAAATGAAAGACGTATAGGGGAGACAAATATATGACGATTGGGGGAATTTACTTCTGTACCAAATTGCATCCACGATTAGTCAAAGGTACCAGAAACTTGAAAATACCAAATTTGGTACACTATATGGAGGTATTGAGTAATGGTAAGTAGAAGGTGATTGAACCATTCCGGAAGGTTAATAAAAATGTGAAATTTTGAGGTTAGATCACTTCTAATTAACCCTTAAAAGTGGTTCGATCATCTACTACTTACCATTATTCGAAATAAAAAAAATGGTATTTGTGAGTTGAACGGTTGGAAATGAAGTTTTGACCCCAAGACAACTCCTCGGGGTTACAAAACTTTAGGTAAATCGTCGTATATTGAAATTTTTTAGAACCACCGAAGGAGAAACTCCTTTACAATTAGCCATCCATTGTCGTTTAGGCGAAGTAGTCGACGATTTGTGTACGAGGGGTGTTGATATGTCGGCGCCGGATAGATTAGGTAATTGCGCCCTTTGGGCAGCTCTAGATTCCGATCAAGAAGACATCGCTAGTATACTCGTCAAACACGGAGCTGATACGGATTGTTGGGGTCCGGGACCTGACGGTTGCCGTCAGACGCTTCTTCATAGGTAAATCTTTAAATACGAGTGTAGCGCGTTAAGTTTTATATTATCATAAACTATTTTTTTAGGGCGATAGACGAAAATAAAGAATCCGCGGCTATATTTTTAATTCAATCCGGTTGCGATTTGAATTCGCCCAGAATGCCCGGTCATAACGGCGAGGGTGGCGAAGAGGCTAAAGATAAAAAATCTCCCCTACATCTTTGTTGTCAATGGGGATTGGAACCTGTAGTTAGGGTACGAATTTTTTTTATCGATTATGCGGACTTATTAACTTTTTTTATTTTTAGACTTTAGTGGAACACAGGGCGAACGTTAATATCAGAGACGCCGAAAATAAAACTCCTTTACATATAGCAATCGAAAATAATGAGGACGAAATAATATCCTTGTTGATAAGCGTACCGGAAATTGATTTGAGTCTAAGGGATAAGAGTGGTTTGAGTCCTTTCGCTACTGCCCTTACTTATAGGAATAATAAAGCCGCTCAGGCGATTTTGGATAAATTACCCAGCGCCGCAGAACAGGTGATTATCTTCTTAATTGATTTTTGTTCAAGACTGTATTTTGCGATTATTTTTTTTTATGTTTTCAGTTCGATTCGAAGGGTCAAAATTTTCTTCATATAGCAATAAAAAAGGGAGACATAGAAAGTGCCTTATTTTTGTTGACGGTGCAAGTTGATGTTAATTCGAGGGTACAGGATCCCATGCTAACGCCCCCGATACATTTAGCCGCCAGATATGGTAACGAAACTTTAGTTAGGAGTTTGATACTTGCCGGAGCCAGAGTGGACGATAGAGATGCCCAAAAGTAAACCGATTAATCATTTTTTTTTAGTACACCCTGTATATTGTTACCTAAGGACGTTGACTGATTTTTGGAATTGCGAAAGAAAATGGAAATTGAATAAAAATTGAAAATAACAGTTTTTATTCAATTAGAATGAAAAAAAGTTTTGTATCGAATTGGATTTAAAAAAAATCATTTCGAAAAACATGGGAGAAACATTTTTTGGCGAATTTTGATTCGAAAAAAGTGCAAAAAAACAATTGTTATTGATTTAAAGTGTGAAAAAGTATTTTTTTGGCCGAATTTAACTTTGAAAATCCCAATTATGATGGATTCAAGCTCTTGATAGCCGATTCAAATCCGGAAAAAACATTTTGTATCGAATATTATTTAAAACAAAACATTTTTGGCAAATAAAATACACTTTTTTATCAAGTTATATTTTAAAAATCCAATTTTGAGTGAATGAAATTAGTAACATTTATTTTTTATCGATTTAAACTCGGGAAAATCATTTTTTTGAGAGTTCTGACTTGAAAAAACCAATTAAGTGCAAAAAACAACTTGAACTATGAAAAAATATATTTTTTAACGAATTATACTAATAAAATCTTTTTTGGCCGAATTCAACCTGGAAATTCCCATTTTGATTAATTGAACCTTTTGATAGCCCATTCAAATCCAAAAAAAACATTTTGAATCGAATACAATTAAAAAAAACATTTTTGGCAAACAAAAGACACTTTTTTACCAAGTTATACTTAAAAAATTCAATTTTGAGTGAATTAATTTCTGAAAATCTAATTTTTATCTATTTAAACTTGGGAAAATCATTTTGGCGAAATTTTTTGGCCGAATTAATCCCAACCTTGATTAATTCAAACTCTTGTTGCCGATTCAAACTCAAAAAAAAAACATTTTTTGGCAAATAAAAAGGCATCTTTTTACCAAGTTCTACTTTGAAAACCCAATTTTTATTGAATTAAATTCGGAAAATCTAATTTTCACCTATTTAAACTGTTAAAAAGTATTTTTTGCCGAATTGGTCTTAAAAAATAATGTTTTGACGAACAAAAAGTCATTCTATGACAGAATTAAATTCAGATAAAGCAATTTTTACCGATATAAATTAGGAAAAATTATTTTTTGACGAAAGTTAACTTCACAAAACCATTTATTTCAAATTAAATAATTAAATAAAAATATTTGTTGACAGTAAAAATCCACTTTTTGACTCAATTAAGTACAAAAAAAATTTTTTAATAACTTAAACTATGAAAAGTATTTTTTTTTGACGAATTATACTAATAAAATTTTCTTTGACGAAATTTTTGCCGAATTTAAAAAAAATACAATTATGATTCACTTAAATTCTTGATAGCGGATTTAAACTACAAAAAAACGGTTTTAACGAATTGAAATTTGAAAAAACATTTTCTGCCAAATTCGCTTTTAAAGAAAAAACGTTTTTTGACAGACAATAAAACATTTTTTGACTATGTTAAACTCATATAAATCTATTTTCACCAATTTAAAGACAAAAACCATTTTTACCGATTTAAACTCAGAAAAACGATTTTTTTAGCGGTTTGGTTTTAATAAAAAAACATTTTTTACCGAATTAAACTTGAAAATACATGGTTTTACCAATGAACGCACATATTTTGGCCATTTCACATTTTGAAATGCCAATTTTAATTGAAAAAAATTCATAAAGTTTAATTTAAACCGATTTAATTTTAAAAAAAGTAATTTTGTGACGATTTTTTTTAATCAATTGAACAAAGATAACCAAAAACCGTTTTTAGCCGATTTTTTCCGATTTAAATTAGAAAAAATCATTTTTTTGGCGAACTAAAACTCGCAAACAAAATTAAACTTGAAAAATTTTTGGTCAAAATAAGGCCTTGCAAAACAAATTTGTTATCAATATATGTATATTAGAAAAACTACTAATTGAAAAATTATTAACTAAAATCAACTCATAAAATCTATTTTCGCTTAAATTACATTTTAGGAATAATTTTTCACTATTTTTTAGACGAACCGCTTTACATGTAGCAGCAGAAGCAGGAAACGCTCCCGCCGTCTTGGCGCTTTTACAAAACGACGCCGATTACGATGCCGTAGACGTCGAAAACGATAACGCTTTACATATCGCAGTCAGAGAAGGACATTTGAACGTCGTTAGAACCTTATTAATTGAATCGACAATAGACGCCGAAGCAGTCAATTTGAAAGTACGTTTATTTTTTTCAATAAAAAAAAAACTTCATACAACAATATAACCATTTCCCCAGATATAGTAGATAACAGTAGAGTTGGCAACAACGCGTTT
The DNA here is from genome assembly GCF_026250575.1 of Diorhabda carinulata. NCBI lineage: Eukaryota > Metazoa > Arthropoda > Insecta > Coleoptera > Chrysomelidae > Diorhabda > Diorhabda carinulata. The sequence goes on along the minus strand of NC_079472.1, from coordinate 15,673,655 downwards.
ACGGATACTTTCTACAGCAACTTTTTATCGTCATTTATCCAAATTTGAGGAAGCACTACGTTTGACAACAACACAAAATATGTTTCCCCACATCTAGGGATGTAGTAATTTTGACAACACTACATTTTTAATAGCGAATCTCTTTCTATCCAAATTTGGGGATATAATAAATTTAGCAACGACACATTTTACTTACTCTGATTTATAACGATTCCTCTATTTACCTAGATTTGGGTATATAGTACGTTTGTCAACATTACATTTCCAATATACTTATAACAAAGCCTCTATTTGCATAGATATAGAGATATAGTAAAATTGACAACAACGCTATTCCGTATACGCAATGAACGTATTTGTTCGATTGTAGACCTTATTGAAGTTCAAGTTTTATTGCGAAAACAACGCTAACCTTAGGAAAAAAACAAGAAAAACATTGGTAGGTACATACGAGAAAATTGATCGTTTACCCCAAGGTCACCAGTTTTACTTAGATTGCTTAATTTAACTAGATCTGACAATAAGGCTATTACCATTATGCAGTTGGATAATACCTCAGATGCATATTACTTTGAAAAAAAAACAGTAGAGGCGCTGCTATACGAAACAACAATTATTGACAGCTGTCACAGTGACAACAGATGAATGACCATAGAAATGTTGTATTGCCAAACTTGTCACTTTTCCATGAGTCTTAAGACATTTCAAATTACTTTGTTTGGTAGAAAAAAATGTACCAAATCAAGAACTCGATATTCTCGGTTGGTTAAAAACTCGGTAGTTTGAGCAGCATTTAAAAAAATTATTCAGCGCCCTATTTATAATTTTCTGAATTTACCGAACATTTCGAATCAATTTTCTTACTACAACTGCACTGTTGCCACAAGAAATTTTCCGCTTCATCTCACAGTTGGTTAAATTTTTGATTTTTCAGGGTCGGAATCCCTTACACGAATTATGTAAATACGGTAAAGAGAACGCGGCTGCGATTTGTGAATTATTTTTAGAATGTATGCCGAATTATCCTATAAATAGCCCCGATTTAATGGTAAGTTGTAAATGGTATCGATGTGGATGCGGAATTGATTTTTTTCCAATTTCAGGGAAATTCGCCTTTACTGTTAGCATACATGAAAGCGAACGCGAACTTGTGCCGAATATTGGTGTCGAAAAAAGCTTGTTTATCTTCGGAAAATTCCGAAAGGGTGACTATTTTTAATTATCAGGTGAGATTGTTAAAAAATTTTCATATTTTTACTATATTTTCAATATTTCGCAAACGTACTTTTGTTTAAACCACGTCATTTATTATTTTTATCCCAAAATATAAGAAGTCCCTTTCTTAGAAACTTAGAAATTTCTATTTTTATTGGATTAAAACGGTTTTCAAAAAAGTCAATTTCTCACGACCCCCGTAATCCAAACATTAGAAATAATCTAAAAATGTCGTTTTGTGTCCACAAGACGTCGCCGCACGTCTTACTCGTCAATTTTATTTTAAATATAAATTTGGAAATTTAATCAATTTCGAAAAAATTTTATTTAGCATTTATAACATAAGCTATCAATATTTCTTACCACCCTCGTAAACTAGTATTGACACTAAAACAGAAGAAATAATCTAAAAATTAGGTTATTTGTTTAATTCCAGCTACAAATTTTCCGATTTACAATTGTTTCAAAACAATTGTCACTTTTTATTTCTTACGACCCCCGTAATTTAGTATTGATTCTAAAACATTAGAAATAATCTAAAAATTTTGTTTTGTATCCGAAAGATGTCGCCACACTTCTCACTTACTCCTCAATTTTATTTTAAATATAAATTTCGAATTTTCATTGATTTACAAAAATTCGCAATTTTCATTTAGAAGTTCTTACATAAACTATCAATATTTCTCACGACCCTTGTAAACTAGTATTGATACGAAAACAGAAGAAATAATGTAAAAATTAGGTTATCAATTTGATTCCAACTAGAAATTTCCAATTTACAATTATTTCAAAAAAAATGTCACTTTTTATTCAAATACTTTGACATATTACAAGGTGTGTGAAAAAAAAATAATGAAACTAGTAACACTACGAGTGATCTGGCAACGTTGCGTCTAGAAACAGGTTTACAATCAACAGTTCCAATTACATGTAATCAAAACTGAACAGGAAGGATAATAGAAAACGGTTTGGTTAATAGAATATTGACAACGATTAAAAATCCTGATTCGAATCCTTGTAACTTTTTCCCAAAACTAAAACCTTGAAAGAACCCTAGAGGACATTCGAATAACCTAACCTAACTATTTTTGATTGAATCTAAAAAGGCTCTTTATTAATATTATTTCGATTATTGTCAATTTTTATTTGAATCTTTTGACATATTACGAGGTGTATGAAAAAATTAATCAGTGTAAGAACACTATGTTGCGACTGGTTTATACTCGAGAATTCCAAATCCACGTACCCAAACCCTCAAAACGAAACAGAAGAACAATTCAAGAAATATGAACTTTTGTTGGCAGAATATTGTCAATTAGCCATTATGACTTTTCCCAATTTAGAAATATACCTAAAAACAGTGATATTTCATTTTTTGTTTAACAGTTTTGACATATTACATCATTATGTCGTCGATATTACTTACAACCCTCGTAAACTAGTATTGGCACTAAAAAAGAAGAAACAATATATAAATTACGATTTTGGACTGCTAGATGTCACCACTTTTACTTAAATTGCATCTAAAATGGAAGTATAAGTAAACATTTTTAATTCCAATTTTAGATATGAAGAAATTACCGGTAGATGTCAAAACTGTTAGTACTTAAATTATATATAAAATAGTAGTCTTCTGATCTTTTCGCCTAAAAATTAAACATTAAGGGCCGGTTTCTTCAAGTTCTAATAAAATGCCAAATAATTATTAGCTACATAACTTTAGTAGGAACTTTTAACTGTCGAATAAATATTTACCGTTTCTTCACCCTAGTTGGTTTAAATTCACTTTATTATGTACTCAACAAATAGTCTACTGTTGGTAACACTATGAAAAATGCCTATATAGTAATCGTCCATGTAATAAATAAGGAAAGAAATAAACGAAAAATCTGTCTTCTATTGACGATTTCCTATGATCTGTGATTAATTATATTTACACGTGTTTTGTTAAGATTAATGTTGAAGTAGTCGCGAGTTGGAGAAAGTTGTGATTATAATTTATATTGAAAATAATTGATAGGAAAGGAAAAAGAAAACGGTTAAAAAACAAACAAACCACTTTTGATGTATAATATTTTAGGTTAAGTTTCTACTAAACTCTTTAATTGACAGTTGTATTCAGAGGTTTAATTTATTAGAAGGTGAAAAAAAAAACGGAATTTTTGGTTTTTCGTTAAATAATAGTTAGCAGTATTTACGAAACCCGGCTTCAGTAATTCTTGTTTATTTAAATATTTCGTAGGTACCTACTAAGAGACTTCTTTATCGTCTTCTCGACACGCTCTCTCAGCCCGCACCATGGACGACGACGGATTCTTGTCAAGAATGCGGTAAACATTTCACCCTCACGGTACGCATGCATCATTGTCGTCATTGCGGCCGAGCACTTTGTACTAGATGTTCGGAAAAAGAAGTACCGATTCTCAAATTCGGCGAAAACAAACCGGTTCGAGTTTGTAACGTTTGTTTTGATGTATTAAAAACAGGAGGTAGTCAATTTTAACGATAATTTTATTGGATAAAAATAATATAAACTCAACAACAAAAAAAATGACATCAAATTTTATCTTATTATTTTGTTAAATTATTTTATCAATCCAAGGTAATAATTAGTTAATTTGTAAGTTTCATACTAAATCCGCCAAAAAAGAATTTTCTTTCATTATTAACGAAAACATACAAAGAAAAAGCAAGAAAATAACAAATTTTTAAAATACTATCTTTCATTTGTAGAGATTAAACCTTTGATATACTTCACTGGCATCTTCTCGAAGAGTATTTGATTTAAGTTACTAAATTATCTCACAAATGCTTTATCCGCAGTATTCGAAAACAGTCTCTAGGAGTACTCGCTCGATGTACTTCCTAGCAATCAGAGCCCCATTATAAATGAAATGAATTCCACTCCAAAACATAAGTGATCTTCTTTTGAAAGGTAGGGATTCTCAAAGAAAATATTGAGCAAATCATCCAATCGTCGTCACACTCTATTTCGATTGTTTGAGTGGTATGGAGGATAACAACAGTTCCCCATTGCTCTACATTCCAAGGAGAATGCTGATCGATGAATAATCGATTTTCCAGGAATGCAATTATACTTCGTATTGTGGAGGTGTTGAATGACTGTTTCTCCAATCAGTAGCTCGTTTCTGTATGGACTTAAACCCCCATACATGACCAGGTTACTCACAAAAACAAAATACTTTACTCAAAATTAGCTTTTAATACGAAAAATATAAGGTGTCCAGATTTTTTGCTGTTAAGTTGTTTTTAACGGAAGTTGAGGTTAGGACTGAGTTTATTCCCACTATGTCGGTAGTTTTGTTAAAAAACATTTTTATTAGTTTAAAGTAAAATTTTTATAAAATACTCCTTTTATTATACACTGCCCTTAAAAAAAAATATTACTTTGTATTTGCAACAATTTTCAATAAAAAAATTCCTGTGGTGTATGTATGGATTTTGGGATATCGTATACACTGCGACTCAAAGGATCTATCGTGTCCCCCTTTCTTGCTGCGATACTGAACAATCCAGTGTTGTCCCAGCCTCTGTAGGTTGTCCCAATAATTAGTTTTGCTCCTATTTACCTTCTTTTACAATATTTTTTTTCCATTGTTTTGTAGCTGATACTACAGAGGGGTTCAAGTCCCATGAAGGGCTTGTTTGCCCCCGTTTTAGAGTTTATCAGCAATTTCATTTCTCTCCACTCCAGTGTGCCCCAGAACTTAAATTTTCGTGCTTGGTACGTTTAATTTTTCGAGGCAATCCCAAACGAGTTTGGATTTTATGATATTAGAGCTTGGCTGTGGAAGAGGATGATGATCTCCAGTTTGCAATAGTTCCTCTCTAGATTGAACTGAACATATTTTTCAATTGCATTGATTTCTGCTTGAAAAATGATTAGTGCACTGCTCAGACTTTCAGAGTGCTTGGTTCTGGGCCCATATACTACTATTCTCTGTTGCTTTAGATCCGTACTTAAATCATTCAATGGCGTTTCTGTTCATTTCTTGTATGGTGTTTTGATCCCACTTGCTTTTACAGCTATACTTTTTCGATACAACGCTTAGTGAAGGTTTTTTCTTGGTGATTCCGTCTCTGAACATTCTAAATAATGTTTTCTTTGCCACGCTTTCCATTACTATGTGGAGAGGTGGGAGATACTAGATCAGATACTAAAATTTCACTTGATTTTTTCAAGTTAAAGACACATCTTGGTCACGTCAGATTGAATCAGCTGAACTTCATCTGCGAATGCTTTTCATCAAGAAATTTTGTTTGCATTGCACTGTTTCATGTCAAACAGCCTTAGCCTTAGACCTTGCTTGTTCGATACAAAACGATTCTTGCATTTTATCAAATTCAAATGAAGGGTTCAGGGGAAGAACTTGATAACAGCCTTTGCGTAAATTTTTCAGGAGAGCAAAAAACAAGTTTGGAGACTCGTATTTTGTCAAATTTTTGTTGTAGTTTGCAAAATAAATGTTGAACTATCTATATACTTAATTTTAAACGTGTATACTCATTTTCAACCATTTAATTTTATAAAAACTTACCTTTTTACGCGAAAACTCAATATAAGTCAAATTTGTCATAGAAAGAACTTGATATCTCCCGGAGTTATCAAGTTATTCCCCTGAAAACTGAGAGATTATTAAATAATGAGGATTTTGAATTACGCACCAAAATAAAGTTTAAAACCTTTATTTATTGCTTATAAACATAAATAAATTGAATCAAATGAATAAAATGATAAAATTGACAAATTTCACAAGTTTAAAATGTGTCTTTGAAGTAATAAAATCGTTTCCAGCAGTTCCATGGTAATGTTTTGTTGTTACTGTTTCTATGTGTGTGGCAACTGGGAAAAGTAAACTGCAGCTTCTGGTCGACAAAACTCTTTTTAATGTTGAATATCTTCATACTTCGCTTTATCAATAGGAATAAGACCTGAAAACCACATAAAATTTGTAGGCCTAATAGTTGAAATTAATAGGCAATAATACACATTATAAGATTTATAATTTTTGTGTAGTGACTTCAAGAAAGAAACTACAAAAAAGTCCAAAACTAAAAGTAGGTTTAGTGTCAAGTAGGGGGGAAAATTTAACAAGGGCTAGGCTTAGTCTGGATAGGCTTGGATAACTAAGTTGAGTTAAGGTTAGTTTAAAATAGAGGTAAAATCACCTACCTTCATAAACAGGATCGGGCAAATGAAACACCCCGTTTGAAAGATTTCCTCTCTGCCATTCCGTAAATCTTCTTTGCACTTCTTCGGGAGGCAGATTTTTTTCTTTCTTCTTTTTCAGTTTAGGCAAAACTGGGGTTTCATACCAGGGGCCATTGAATTTTTGGCGGTTTCTTATTAAAGCAGGGTGTTCTTTCAAAACTTCAAATTCCCTTATTTCTCTTGATTTGCATGGCAGCTTTTTTGAATTGTACCTCTCATCTAAAAACGACGACCAATCTTTTACCATTTCCTGGTCTACTTCTACAACAGTAAATGGAGATGGCTTACATCTTGCGTTTTGAAAAACAGTTACCCAATCTTGGGGAGTTTCAGCAGGTGCAGTGTGTTTCACCAAAGCAGTGTTCTTATCACACTCTAAATACGAGTGCCCTCGGATAGGGAATGTCATTTTGATGTAATCTAATCTATTTTCCACATGAACTACATGATGCATAAGTGGGAGTATAGTTTTATTTTTGTTTTGCCCCGCGCATGAGTCAGAGAATATTTCTAGATGTCTGACTTTCTTGTCTAAGTGATTGTAGATAAAGTCACGGAAAAATGATGCTACCTCATCACTCCCTTTACTTGCGATTGTTTGGGGATATATATAAAATAGGCTCCTACTATCAGACATGACATGAATGTTAAAAGCATAAACAGACAACTGTCTTTTGTAATATACGTCATTAGTAGCAATGTTTGGGCAGGGATAATTCTTCGCATAGTCCATACAAATTGCCTCCTTATGAGGTGATTTTCTGCTTGCTTTTCTTGCTGCTTTTTTTCTATCATAGAAAACCTGAGCATTAGTTAAATGAACTTTATGTTCAATATCCATTTTACGAATATCTCTGGATAGGTTTTGTTTTTTTTCTTCATCCTTTTCTTCGGCAAACTGTTTTTCGAGGAATTTTTTCTATACAGCATATTTATCACATGAACTACATGTATCGGTTCTAGGATATCCGAACGAAATGTTGAATTCTTTATTAAATATTGTACGATATGACTCTAAACTACATCTAATATTAGGATGACAATCTTGAAAGAGTTTAAACATTTTAGACACATTTAAATCATCTGGCAGATATGTTTTTTTGGAATCCTTTTGACTATAGTGGCTTTCACGGCCTTTGAAAGATTTTATGTGGCTGCGTATAGCGTCAAGAGTCTCATCTGAAAGTTTGTATGGCCTATTTTCATGTTTACCTTTATTATACTTAGGTGGAGTTCCTGTTTTCTTCATTTGATTCAGAATATAGTCAATCTTGCCTCGAGAAATTCCATGTATAGATATGAATGCGTTTTTACACACTTTAAATTCTTAAGCAGTGTTATTTCTCATTACTCGTACTGCATAACAGTAAGTAGCGTCTTTAAATTTGGCATCTAACTCATTTTTCACCCGGTGACGCTGAACAGGTAAAATCGTCACTAATCCTGTCAAATAGAGATTCACTTCATCATGACTTTTTAGGGAGTTAATATGTCGTAAAACTTCGGCCCTTTCACGTTCAGTAATAGCTTCAAAACATCTTTTTACTAACCTCCTTTAATCGCCCGTGTTTAGGCCTCTTCCTTGCTGACGGTGGTTTGCACTCGATCTCTTCTTCTGAGGACGCACTTTCCATTGTAGGCTTAAACTATAAACTTAACTTTGGCCTAATTAGACACTAGTTAATGTTAATAAAACTGAAAAGACACAACACTAACTTAATAACAGCAAAACATAACCTTCTGTCGTTATGAGTATAAACAATAATACACTACTGCTGCTGGTGGCCAACGCATGAACTATGGAGTTATCAAGTTATTTCCCTGAGCGACTGACACTTATCGAGTTATTCCCCTGGAACTGATTATTTTGTTCGTAAATATCTCTGGAGTTATCATGTTGTTCCCCACAGTATTTTGTCATCTTGTAGAACTCAATTCTACCAACCTAAATCACTTATAAACTGAAAATTGAAAAAAATTGGAGTTATCATGTTCTTCCCCTGGCCCCTTCAAATGTTTAGCAAAAAGTACAGGAAAAATTTTGGTATGGAAATTAAACCAGAAAAAAATCTTCTATTGCTAGTTTTAATCATATAAATTATTTTGGGGGCATTTGCTGGTACTATTGCCATTTTATGATATCTGCGCTGTTATTCAAAATTAAAACTCCCAATTATATAGAATTTTATAGTTGTTGAAGAATCTGTCCTGCATTGTTTGATATACGAGGGCAAATGAAAAGTATAATAGAAAATTATACATTCCATGTAATAAAACTTTATTTTTTATTATTATTTTATTTCTATGTGCATACTCAAATTATATATTCATTTTCTTTGCTTTATTATATCTATTGAAAAATTTGTATCTAAAAACAAAAATTTATTTCGCATTTTTTAAGAGAAGAATGTTATATCTAATACTTTATATTATATTATTATAAATAATTGATTATTTATTAATTAAAATCATTATACACGAATTTTTTTGTTTCTTTTTTTTTTAATCGTTTTCAATTCAAGGGAACTGAAGCACTCAGTTATGTGAGTATCTTATACTCAGATAATGATGCCGCTACTCAGTGAATAAAAGGAACGCGTAATGTACCTAGGTCAATATTTTCAATAACCCCATAAAATTCACCATTACCATTAGTTATCCGCAGTGAAAGAAACGCCATAACTAAAAAAATATTTATAATTACATCGATGTCTGTTTACAATCATTTAGTATTATGTACTTACTTGTTTATTTTGATGACAAGATCTGATAACGTGATGTCCTCAACCTCACTTTATATCTCAGTTCACAAAATTCCTTAAATCACACAGTCTCTAAACTTGTGCAGGTTTCTGGTAAAAACTCAGTAATTGTAGAAATAACAGACACATTGAAATATTGGAAAACACGAAAAACAAATTTGAAAATTTAGACCGTTTTTAACATTTTTCCACCATTGCCTCGGCAAACTTTTCACTCCAATTGAAATCATCATCTAATAATTCATGTACCAATTCAACTTTGTATGAATAGTGGATCGTCTTCTAACATGACAAACTGGGTGTGCCGGTTCTACCAGATATTGTTTTACAGTCAATTTTGCAGTTTAGTATGTACATAAAGAAAATTTATTAAAGTTTCTCCATTTGACTGATGTATTTCTTTTAATATACTTTATATTTGTACTCTGTTTCCCCACTTGCTACCCGCTATAATTTAATTAATTAATCCCATTTGTACTTTACACAAAATCTCAATAAATTTTTTCTGGAACTCCAGTTTTTACCAACTTTCGGGATAATTGATGCATTTTGTACTTACCAAAGTCATTTTGTATAATCCTTAATAATTTGCTGAGTACATCTGGAGCCTTTACGGTTAATTAACACTGGTTACACTGGAACCACACTTCACTATGTGATGCACGTTTCAAAAACTCAAGTCCGAGCTTCAAATCGTTAATAATTTGCTGGGTACATCAGGAACCTTTACGGTTAATTAACACTGGTTACACTGGAACCACTCTAACAAATACACTTCACTATGTGATGCACGTTTCAAAAACTTAGTTATCAATTTCAGTAATCAAAACATCTGAAGGTAAGTTTATTAATAAATGAAACATGTGTTTATTCGGAGCTGAAAACTATAATTCAAGTTAAAAAAAACATTATTAATAGACCTTTGACACTAAAGAAGTTTTCAACAACATATTATTTACAATACAATAACTAAATTTATCATAATAAATACTGCTAATGCTCAATGAAAAAAGATGTTATTAACTTACTATACAATACTAAAACATAATCTAACAAAATTACAAATTTATACAAATTTTTTTTACTATTAAAAAAGATATCCAGGCAAAAGACAACGATATAAATATATACACTAAAAAGAAAACAAATATTTTGGCGATAATTACCTAGTCTCAATAGTGGTTTTATATAAATTTATTCGTATCACTTCTTCAACCAAGAGCTCATAATTAAAATCGGATATTATACTTTTTGCTAACTCAGACTTAGCACAATGTGAATATCATAAATTAAAACTCTTTATATTGCACAGAAAATAATTGGGTATATAATACATAATTATGAAAAAAACCGAGTAAGGAATTATATAATATGCTAATTAATACTAAAATGTTCATAAAATCTTCAACAAATCGCGCCTTTAATGAGCTCCGAGGTTTAAATACTATGTTTATATTTTTATTGGAACAAAAGGAATTACAATACACATTTAAAATTTTTCATCACTAGAAAGTTTATCTCATTAATTGAATTTCAGTTTAATTATTTCTAATTTGAACAAATTTAATGACCAAATAATTTCAATACACAGTAGTTCAGATGATTAATTCAAAAGTAGGTTATTAAACTAACTAAAAAGAAGTACAATTTAAATCATTGTAAAAACAAATAATTGATAGTAGTTCAAATAACCCATTAATAGAATATTAAAGATCTCGTAAACATGGTTTTTGTATTTGGATAAGATAATTTCAATTGATAATAGTTCAAATAGCTCATAAGGAGAATATTCAAAATTTTATATTGACCAATAACTCAATTTAGTTTTTGGATTTAGAGAAACTAATTCCTATTAATGGTAGTTCAAATATCAAGCATCATCAAACATCAAGCACATCAAGAGAATATTTAAGAACTTCTATTGACCAGAAACTAAACTTGGTTTTTGTATTTGGATATATTTCAATTAAAAGTAGTTCAAATGTTACACTCAAAAATAGGATAAATAACTAAATCATTCATCTAGAATTAAATTCATTTCAAATAGCACATTAACAGAATATTCAGGATTTTCTATTGACCGATAACTCAATTTGGTTGTTGCATTTAGAGAGGATAATTTGTATTAACGGTAGTTCAAATGATACACTCAGAAAAAGGATAATAAAATCATCTAACTAAAATTAAGTTCAATTTAAATAATTTGTGGAACACATTTCAATTGATAGTAGCTCAAATACCATATTAAGAAAATAATCAAGATTTCCCATTACCAATAACTAAGCTTGGTTTTTGCATTTAGAGAAAATGATACCTATTAACGGTAGTTCAAATACATTTCAATTGATAGTAGTTCAAATAGCACATTAAGAGAATATTCAAGATTTCCTATTAGCCAATAACTAAACTTGGTTTTCGTATTTGGATGTGATATATAGGAGTAGTTCAAATGAATCATTTTTATTATTTCTGAGATTAGTGAATCCATAGAAATTGACAATGTTCAGAATATTGCTAAAACGAAGTTGTGTAGTTGAAAGATTCGTAATGACCCAGCATTACTTTTAATGTGGAAAAGCTAACAGGTTGTCCACTTGTTCATTTAGGTACATATAGGGAAAAAACGTGTTTTTGTCACATATCCGCTAAGTACGTGTCAATTTCACACTGTTTCGTTGATTTTACGATTTCACAGTTCTTCTACTTTAACAAAATTCATTATTTTTGAACCTAATTTGTTTTAAATGTGTAATGTAGATTTCCTTGCATTAAAACTTGAAAAACAAGCTCGACAAAAAAAAATTAAAGGTACTATATAAATATTTGTTGAGGAGGAGATTAAAAGAATTACGTAAAAACTGAACGTTCTCGTCTTTTATCAAAACTGCAGAGATCCCTACGCATAAAAAATGTTCCTTTTCAACATAACAAACTATTTTTGGAATTTTATAAATATAAATTGAAAAAAACTTAAAAAACTCCATATATTTTTTTGAGCAAATCTTACGGTCCAAAAGATCTCCAAGTCTACATTCACATATTTGAAACAAAGAAATTGCGGGTATAAATTTTCTGCCTCTTATTTTTACAATACACGTTTTTTTAGCAAATATTATTTTATATAAGTAAGCGTATTACCAAACATTTTTGGTACAAATTAGTCTTTTAATTTTGTTAATCTAATAATTAGATATTAAAATTAAGATATAGCGTCTTGATTCGAGGAAACTCCTACATTCTATCAACAAAACACTAGTTTTATCGAATCCTAGTTCAAACTACAAAAAATTATACAGTTCAATCTAAAATTTATTCTTTAAATGCCAGAGAAAGTATAATACATATTATATGATAAGATGTTAAGATGATAAGAAGTTGCAGATACCCAACGTCAAAAATTAATAGGCACAAAGTTGATGATACCCAAAATCTTCAATATAAATAATTTAGGTTATTTAAAAATATGCTGTATACTTTATAAAATACAAACATATATGCTCCAACTCCAATTTCTTGATAAACTTATTATTAGAATAAAGTAAAAAAAGCCAATTGCCATTAGTTCAAATGATCCATTGAGTAACTGATAAACCTTCGATTATAATAAAGAAAAAATTCAATTCCCAATATTTCAAATGATCCAGTGCGAAACTGATAAACTTACGATTATAATAAAGAAAAAAAATCAATTGCCACTATTTCAAATGATCCATTGAGATACGAGAAGTATTTAACAAATTACTTGTTCGACACTAAGTATAGAGAAATGTAATGTTAATCTACTTTCATTGCTTATGATACATTTATCGATATATCAAGTTTTTTTTATTTCTATTTCTTGGGGGAGGGACAAGTAAAAAATTCCTGAACTACTGGTTGTTTTGGTATTTTGTAAAGCTCGATAGAACTTGGAAAGAGTTAGTTGCCACTTTGTTTATATTTATAATCAAGATACTATGGCGAGTAATCTTGAATAGTTTGAGTATTGTCCGAGTAAGCCGTTCGTCGATTTCGGATAGATTTTATATCACAAACTCTTTAATTGATGCAAAACGTCGAAGAAATATCGCCATTGTAAATGGAAGTGTATAAAAAGATACGAATTCGGAAGAATTGAGGTCATTTCATCTCATATCTCATCTTGACATACACTCATATGAACAGGTCTTGTTTTAGATCAATTAGAAACTGATCTGATGTTTTGTCTCAAAATGAGGATCATTTTTGGAATAATAAGTTTGTTAATGAATAAAATGGCCGCATAAGGAGCTAAACCAATCCAATAAAGAGTTCATTATATCTACGCAGCGTTTGGTTCGATTTATATCATTGTATATGGAGTTACGGTTCAACTTAAATTTTGATGGTAAATTGATTTCGAGAAGTGGACCTCAATTTTCAACGATTGATCTGATGGATTCTTCTTCTTCACGACATACAACCAATAATGCTCTGAAAAGTAGCATAAAATGTTCATTAAGAACAGTAACTATATGCCTGAAAACATTTTCAAATGCCACCTTTCAAATAATTAAAAATTGGACTGAGGTTTATCAATTTTTGTTATTTTTAACAATTTAAAGTTCAATTGGGCATATAGTATTTAACAGATGGGTTTCAGTTTCACTAGGAATAGCCAAAGCATTGAGTATCGAAAGCGGAACAATAAAAAAATTTGTTTACACTTCTTTTTCCCAAAACGACCAAACTAGTCGAAAAAATAATATCAAAACAACGGAGATTTCCTCGAAAAAAGTCCGATCTACGAGGGAATTACAAAGAGAATTAAAAAAAAAGTCAAACACGATTCGGTGATTATGTTTGGAAGATCTATGCATATATATATAAAAAAAGGAATATTTTTTCATCATTTTTTAGTTAAAAGTTGGTAAAATTATATTACAGGTAGTATGTACTAAATAAATATATACATTTTTTATTTTTACCTTTAATAAAAAGGGATCAATATCACTGTTCGACCAACAACGAATTTATGCTATTGAGTATTGCACATTCTTTAAAATTATGTATACGTCAATAAACTGCTTCTTTTTTTTTCTTTATTTAACGATTTTCTCAATATAACGTCACCAATAGACAAGATTTAATTGAACGTAAAGAAAAAAAAACAAAGTGGACATAGAAAATCTCTAACAAATAGGATAGATTAAGATAAATCTACTATCACATATAAAATTTCTTGTATAACTAAAAAAACTCAAAATTTAGTACAAGATTCCCACAATAATTCATGTAAGCTGTAAAACAAACAATGAAAAACGTCTATAATCAAACGAAACTTGTTTTTTTTTTAAATAAAACAATTTTTAAAAAATTCGTTGTTGTTCGAAAGTAATATCGATCATCGCTTATTAAACGGAACTAGGTGGAAAACTGGTAGAGCTGTTTGAATGCGCCAAACTGAGCATCGAACCCGATAAACTGGCGTCGTCAACGTCGTAACTGTCACGAGACATGTCATTTAATGCCAAAGATGCTAGCGACATCTCAGCTATCATTAATGCACTAAAAACACAAAAAAATATAAGTCAATATCATTATATACACGAAACGAACGTGTTTGCTTACCTAAATCCCAGTCTTACAGACTCTTCATCAAAATCTTCCAATTCCCTTTCTTGTCTTTCGTGGAGAATTCTTATCCTTTCACCTCTCTCTTCGATAAACCTCTGATTTTCAGCAGTCATCTAAAAAAAATTAACAAGTTTTTTCTAACAACTACAACTGCTTAATCAATAGTTATTATTAAACATGTTGTTACATAATGAGGGTTTTATATTATTTAGTAACAAGAAACAACAATTATACAGAATTAAAGATTCTCCATCATCCATTGTGCCGTATTTTTTTAGATTCTCTCCTAGAACATTCAGGAACACTGTAGAATATTCAATAACAAGTTAGGGTCTAGTTGAAAGGGAAAGCAGCCGTTGCACAAAGTCAGTAGTAAATCGAATAGATATGTATAAATATCAATAGAGAATATTTTGAAAAGTAAAACAGCTAATTTGGATAATACATAATTTTTTGACTTGAAATATATATATATATATATATATATATATATATATATATATATATATATATATATATATTTATATATATATTGAGAATATTCCTCGCTATTATGCACAATTGTTAAATAAAACTGAAATTACCTTTTGTTCAAGGAGAGATTTCCTAACCGCGACCCTTTCTTGTAATTCATTCTTTTCTCTATCCCTTTGCGCTTGGGCCTGCATTTTATTTTTACTTTGATAAGCTATCAAAATTTCCCATTCGTACCTGAGCCTCTCTTTCAATTGTTGACATTGCAACTAAAAAAAAAACAATTACAAAATATTAATTCAAACAACTGGGAAATATTTCACCTCTTGACTTTCGTCCAATTTGATACATTGTTTCTGTAACATTTCTGCGATACTCTGCTCGTATTGATCACCCAATAGAGCTAATTTCCTCCTCTGTTCCTCTTTCAACTTCTTTATCACCGCCTTTTGATTTTCTTTAGGTGTGCTCAAAAGTATTTGAGCCTTTAGAGCTTTATATTGCTTTGTTTGGACCTTACACGTCTCTCTAAATTGTTTGCGCACCATCATTTCTTTTTGCTAAAAATCAAAACCATCGTATATTTTGTTGATTTACTACCATATCATTTTAACAGAAAAATAGATCGAGATCGAGGGGAAAAGACCCTGTGCTGCATACTGCAAGAAAACCTATGTTGGGATAAGAAGTCTTCTCACAACTTTCATATTTTTCAGATATTAGAGCTGAATTTTTCTAATAAAAATTACCTAAATTTTACACCTAATTATCTTTTTACACGATAGATACTTTTCCAAAAAATTCTTGTAAAAAGAGGATTGCGTGTACAAAGAAATTTTTTTTAATTTCAAGTCAATTTTTGCTCTATGAATAATTCGGGGAATCCCATACCAATTATCACTAGGCTCAATACAATTTACCATCATTATTGATTAATATCCATTATGTACCATTAACAACTAAATTGAGCTGTTGGTTCTCCTATACATTACAATAAAGGTGGGGAAGGGTTTTTTTAGAAGATAAAATTATACTTCATAAGAAAGAATTTATAGAGAAAATGCTCTTTATAGAGCCAAAATGAAGAAGTTTCTTGACACATGCAAAACTTTATTATACAGAGAAACTAAAGGTAATTAAATGATAATCATTTAATTTTGTAACTACTTAGGACTCACTATATTTTAAGAAGAAAATTTCTGCTCTCCAGTGGTTATCATAAAAGAAATTTAATTGTTTGAAGCAATGACACCTGTTGAGAAATCGAAATAAATAGTAGCTTATCTTCACAATACTGGAGCGTGATAGAGATTTATTGATTTCTTTAAATTGTTATCAATGAATTGATAACCAAAACTGAAACACAAAATTGTCGCAATGTGTTATTGGATATTCGAAAAGAAGTGATGGTAAATTGAAAAATATACAAAGAGAATTAAAAATCACATACTTTTAAAGATTTAGGTTGTTGTTTTAGTTCTAGGGCGTGTTTTTTTCTCATTTCGCGTTCAGCCCTTTTCATGTATTCTTCCTGATTAGCTAATTCTGTATCATGTTGATTTTTAACCTGGAAACAATATCATTAGTAAAAAATCTGGTGAAGTCATTAATTTCCACTTATTCTAAATGTTTATATTTTAAAAATTTGGGAAAACAAAACAAATTCTACATTTAACTTTTTATTAACAGCCTCAGCCTCAGTGGCGTCGTATTTTATACAGCTAACATTTTTCACACTTCAATGTAATCAAGTAAAAATTTTGATCAACTTCTTGAAATATTATTATTATTTGTACCATAAAAGTATAAATAAATATTTTGATCAATAAAAATGTTATTTTTGTTATATTATTTTATTATTTTTGAAAAAGGAATTAGGAAATTAAAAAAACGTAATATATGGGTAATGATCTTCCCTGCAATGTAAATCAAAATCCAAAATAAAAATGAATGTTTTGCAAAGATAAAATTTCTAAAGTATGTTATTCATATATAAAAATTGTTTTTGATTGTTTTTTTCAAAAAATCTATGAATTGATTCGCAAAAAAAATAATAAGATTGCAGTTATAAATAAACATATTTATTGAAGTGGTAAATTCAATTCCTCATAACCTCCGCCACGAATTAATTCAGATATCTGTAACTTGGAGCATTCCTTGATTATAGTTATTTTAGTTGTTCACGAATTCGGAATACTTATATCTAATAAATATCAAAGATGTTCTACTAGGTTTAGATTAGGACTTGAAACCTCAAAATAAGATGTATCTTGAATTATGGATGCCTCTAACCAAAACTCTTTTCTTCTAAAAGGGACAAAATTTCAGCTTAACATGGTATTGTTACCAGTAGTTTTTGGATTTCGTGGTCGGTATTATTGAATGAAAAGGTCTTGCTTTCACTCAGTTCATCTTATATATTCCAAGGTAAAATGAATCTCTTTCAAATCAAAAGCTAAAATTCCTCTCTAAAATGGAGTAATTTTAAATAGTTTTTGAATTTTTTGGCTGCTAATATTGAGTAAGATGATCTTCCTTTGCCTTAGCTCAACTCAAATGTTTCCAATTTTTAATAGTTTTTGAATTTCGTGGTTGGTAATATTATGTCTTCCTTTGCCTCTTAGCTCATGTCAAATGGTTCAAGTTTCTAGTAAATTTTGAATTTCGTGTTTGGTATTACTGAGTCTGATGATCATCCTTTGCATTAGCTCATCTAAAGTGTTTTAAATTTTTATTAGTTTTTGAATTTCGTGGTTGGTAATACTGAGTGTTTCTTTGCCTTAGCTTATCTCAAGTGTTTCAAAATCTTAGAAGGTTATGAATTTCTTGGTTGGTAATACTGAGTGTTTCTTTGCCTTAGCTCACATTAAGCGTTTCAAGTTTCTAGTAAATTTTGAATTTTGTGGTTTGTAATATTGATTTGATTGATCTTCCTTAGCTCATCTCAAGTGTTTCAAATTTCTAGTAGTTTTTAAATTATGTGGTTGGTGAAATTGATTATAAAGGTCTTATTTTGCCTTATCCCTGTTACTAAAAAATGTCGTTCTAACATGTCTTTGTTTCTAGAAGTTTTTCATTTTGTAGTTAACAGTATTTAGATTGTATTGCTTCTTCTTAGTGCAATATATAGATGAAGAAAACTATTTTTTTTTAATAATACATACTTGTTCTTCTCTTAGGGCATGGACAGCTTTCTGTTGTCGATATTCCAATTCTTGTGTCTTTTCGTGATGTCTCAATAACATCGAATGCGCTTGTTCCAATTGATGTTGACGCTTATTCAACTCCTGCCTCAACAATTCCTGTTCTAACTGATGATAGGACATCAATTTTTTTCTACGGAATTTACGCAGTTCCAATTCGAGGTACTCTTTCTGACAACGCAATAAACGTTGTTCTTCTTGAGCATCTACCAATTTCAAATTATCTTTGTGAGTCCTTAAAAAAATAGAGAATTATAAATCGAATTTGAAATATGTTTAAATACTAACTGTAGAGTAGCGTCTCTTTGTCTTTTCGGCGTTGAATCATCTTGTGATAATTCACGTTTCCACCTTTCTTTGTTTGCTTTATACTCCTTCTTTCTATTGGCATCAAAAGCTTTTCGATCCATATCCTGTCGACCGCTTATGTCTTTAATTAATTTCTTTTCGCTGGCGCCGTTCTGTTTGTGCTTTCTCTCGAGTTCTTGTTGGTGCTTTATCTGAAACAAATTTATCCTATAGACCGCGCCATGAAATTCATAAAATCACGTTTATACCTGCAGCCTTTCCAGTTCCTTACTAAAGTTCTGTAATAAACTTTCGTATTCTTTATCTAGTTGATTTTTGTGTGCATCCATTTCCATTTTACACTTGTCTTCCAATTTCAACAAGGCACTTTGATGTTCCCTACGCATTCTCTTGTAGCCGGACATTTGTTCATGCATTTCCTCCTAAATAAAATTATAAAAATATTTCTCCAATTAATGTTATGAATAAAAATTTACATTTACCTGCATATGCTCTTTCTGTTGTTTGGTAACTATGCTCGTTGTTCTTATGGTAGCAAAATTATTGGTACCATGATCTGAAACAACTACAGCCACCGGATGATTAATTTGTCGATGTCTCCGGGCTGTACCGTCCTCGCCACCTGCTGGTAAACTGTTTGTACTACTCGATTGACTACTAGCCGACACTCCCACTGAATGAACACTTTGTTCGGAGGTAACTGAATTGCTTTTTGAACTATCGCCGCCTGTATGTTCGTCTGGAGTATCATCAACATCTAAAAATCATTTAAATAAAAATTATAATAAAATAATTAGATAATTGTAAGAGTTTTATACCTATAGTACTTTCTGTTTCACAATTATCTACCATTAGTATTTTCTTCATTTTCCTATAATTCAAATTATCCAAGTCTCTAACCGCTGCTTTAGTACGCTGAATTAAATCTATTAGGACGTTCGGTGATCTACTTCTAGTAACGAACTGGTGGCTCAACAATCGAGATGAAGTTGGACGCTGTACTGGTAATTTCTTCAAAATAAAACATTCAACTAAATTTTATTATTTAATGTAAATGAGAAAAGTGATGTAACAGACCCATCCTATAGATAAGTAGCCATAACTCACAAAAATAATAAATCAAAGTTGGTTTAAAAATATTAATGAAGTATACAAAATTCTCCTGTCCTGGGTGCCAACTTACTTGGGTATAAAAGACAACGAGATTGAAAATAATTTGGCAAAAATAGGGCTAATACTTATTTACACACCAAAACTTTTGCCTCCCAGGGGTTAATCAAAATTATAACCTCGAAAAATCTACTGAACACACTGTTTACAATACTATGATCTAAATTACACTGTCCGACGTAATTTATTAACTTGGCCTACCTATTTATACTAAATTTTCCCACCAATAAACCTCTTTTCGTGAAAAACAATAGAGTGGGCTGTTCCTATTTAAATTATTTTTGTAATAAACAATACTTTTTAAATGGTTTTTCTGTCCATCCATATTTTAAATGAGTTAGATGTTCTTTAAACCGGACATTAACATATCATTTAGTTTGCCCGCATACTTCTTGTAACAATCATTGCAGCTAATTTCGTAAATACCACTTTTCCAAATCTAGTACTTTAACCTTGAGATTACCCAACGATTTTTTTTATATATTTTTGGATTTATAAACCAATTTCTAACCTGCTTTGTTGAAGATGTGATTTTACAAAGAGTTTTTTAATCTTATCAATTAGTTAAGTCAGTTAAGTACAACGAAATCCTCAATCAAAGTCATTTTCTTATTGTATCTTTTAATTTTGAATGGAAAATTTAACAAATTGTGTACACTAACAAGAAATGATGAAGAAAGACCAGAAAGAAAAATAATCAGAACAATAAAGGGAAGATGTAAGAAAATCTTAGTGAATTAAGTGGTTGGGACATGTATGAAGAGACAGAACAAAATCTATACCATACAATTTGATTCAATGGCATCCCGATGGTAGAAAAAGATCTAAGCAGGGCAGGAATTAGACTCTGGCACAGGAAGTTGTGGAAAAGAAACAAAAAGTTTTATAGACATAGATTATGAGAACTAATCCATTCCAACAGAAAAATTTAGAAAGTATGTTTGTGACACAACCTTATTAGGGGTGTTAGGCCATTATTATATACAAAAAAATGGGATACTTCAAACGATAAAATCTTCTCGATAAAACGGTATTTTCGTGTTAACTTTCATAATACACTTGCACTTTACCTGTAAACATGCTTCTACAAAGTGTTTGAATACATCCGACCATTCTGAAGAAGATAAAGTGGGGGATTCGTTTTGAGCTATGTGATATAAAGCAGACATTGCATTCATATTAAAATATGGTGGTTTTCTTTCAGCTAATTCTATACACGTAATTCCTAAAGACCATACATCTACTTTACCATCATACTGACCCTCGTCCATAGCTAATATAACCTAAAATGAAAAAAAAATGTATTATTTTAGTTGTAAAATAATGTTGATTTAATATTACCTCAGGTGCCATCCAATATGGTGTACCCACAAATGAATTAGCAGGACATTTAACTGAAGCACTACCAAAATCCGCTAATTTTACAGTACCATTTTCAGTTAATAGTATATTGCCAGCTTTGACGTCACTAAAACATAACAAATGAGTTCTTCACACTCATGTTTAATTTAGAAAAAAATAAATTACCGATGGATTCTTCCTAATTCATGTAAATAACCTAATCCATGTAATACCCCATCACAAATAGCAGATATCTCATCTTCTTTTAGAGGCCTCTTATGTACCTCAATAATATCAGAAGCAGAACCTAAACAATATTCCATCACCAGCCAAGCTGTATTGTCTCTCAAGTAACATCCTTTATATTCTATAGTGTTAGGATGATTCAATTGCTTTAAAAACCTGCAATAAAATTATTTCAACTACTCCAATCAAAATAATATCGAACGATTTTACTTTATCTCCTTCAAGATATCCTGCCATTTCTCTAAACTCTGTTTTCCAAGATACGACATCTTCTTGACAGCCACAATTTCTCTTGTAAGGAGACATCTTGCATAATAAACTGCTCCAAAACTGCCGTGTCCGATTTCTCTGAGATCTTCAAATATCTTTTCTGGATCATGTTTAAAAAAGAGATCGGCGATCTCGGGATCGCGCAGGCTACCCGGGCGAGGCACGGGTGCCATTTTTTGCACTGCCACAGCTATAATGGCATGTTCTAAAAACAATTTTCATTTGCACATATAAAAAATCCAAAGAGGCCTAATATCAAGATTCGTCATGAAAAACATAGTTAAATATTTGTTGAAATCTTTGCTCACCCTATAGTTTTTTTTGTCAAATTGTGTGAGTGCGACAAGTTAAAACTTACAAGCTAATTGGTTCATTATTGTTTAACTGTGAATTATTTCTGCAGTGTTTATGATTGTAGTTTAGTCCCAGTTAGCCACTTAACAAAAGTAACTGTACAAATGGCGCCGAATTAAAAATATCTCGACGTGAAAAAATATGCATTCACCAGCGGAGATAACAGCTCAGATCAATGAATCTAAGGATCTGCCTTTGAGTACTTTGACAGTGAGAAGCAGATTGAGAGAAGCTGGCCCCTTTGGAATGGTGGCAGTGAAGAAAGCTCTTTTAAGAATTTGCAGTGGGCCAAAAAACATAGAAATTTTACGCATGAAGTGTGGGAAAGAATTTTATGGAGTGACAAGTCAAAGGTTTTTGGGTCTAACAGAAGAGTATTTGTGCGCTGGACAAAGGAAGAGCAGATGTTAGATCCATGTGTAATTCCGCCTATAAAACACGCCCAAGGATTGGTGATGGTTTGAAAATGTTTTGGAGAAAGGGTGACTTGAAGACCTGGTAAAAACTGAAGGAATTTGAAGAAAGGAAACTATAAAAAATAATAAAGGACAATGTAGTACGTTCTTGCCAATGCCTGATCAGCAGAAAATTTATCTTCCAGCATGACAACGATCCCAAGCATTTGTAGAACCTGTGCAAAATGTATTTGAATGAATTGGAAAGGAAGAAAGTCCTGAAAGTTATTGAGTTGTTGTAGTACAAATTGGACTGGGAAGTCAGAAAGCAGTATCTTATTTTCACTTCCCATCTTTGAAATATCTTGAAAAACGAATGGAACCAAATAGACGACGATTATTTGTTGGAATTATTAGAGAAAATACCAAAATTGTGCAATGAAATAACTATATATTTTTTTAAATATATGTTGTTTAAAATATAAATACCAAAACCCGTTGTATTGTTTTTATTTGTTGTGTATCACACAAACTATAGGGTAAACACAAACTTTTGACCGTTAGTGTATGCACTGACATATAAAATATTGAAAGAATAAGGTCGACAGTAACAAATTGAATATACTTCAAGCAAAAATATTGAATTTATTAGATAATAAAGCTTTGCTAGACAGTATCTATATTGATTTTCTAAAAAACTAAATACAGTTTGAAATTTTAAGTTCCTTTGTTTACAAATTATTGGAAATTAATTGATTATAAGAAAAAAATAGTTCTGCAAATAATGATACTTATTTATCACATGTAAAAGAAATAAAGACTTTGGAAATTGTTTCTAATAGGCTGTTATGTTAAATATAAATAGATGAAGTGAATTATTTATTTTGATGCTCTGATACTTCAATAAAGTGAAATATTTCAAACATTGTGTGCTTTTCACATTAAATATATTCTACTACCTTGAATAGAAGTCAATATATGTCTAAATGTACTGAACGTATACAATGAAATAGCACATCTTTAGTCATAATTATAATGAGGTTTTAAAGACACTCGATGTGAATTCAGTAAGTAGAAGTAGTGAAAACCCATTCAATATTCCAGTTGATAATTAAGAACCATTAGAGTTGTAAAAAAACTCTAAGATGTTTAAAAGTTGAATCATAGTTTGACTTATCCTATTCACATGAATAAAATATTATATTTATTTAAGATATATTTTGTAAGTTGAATACCGTTTATTTAGAAAATAAAATTATTTATTAAGAGTAAATTTTTTTAGTTCTTAGGGCAGTAGCCTCCATTAATTTCAATGAAAACCAAATTTATCAAGACTATGAAATAAAATAATATTTCTTCAAAGTTATTAATACATTGTTAAATTCATATTTGTAGAAATTTAAACTCTAAAAGCCTGTTTAAATCTGTATAAGTGAATTTGTTAATAATCAAGGTCTTTATTGCAAAACATTACTTAGAAGGGACACACTTGTTATGTACATTTTCGTAACTAACATACCTAAAGTGCCTTTAACAAAAAGTATTATCGAATGTTAAACGGTAATGAAATGGAATAATGAATAAATTAACGAACCAAACATAGCTAATAACTAATAAATTGATTAACAAAATCAAAAAACTTACAAGTATCTTGCAAGAAAACTAAAATGGCTGCCAAAATTCGATAGACTGAAATTCTTTTCTCACTTTTTCTGTAGCACCTTCTTCATTGCTTCTTGAAGCTGCTGCTCGTTTCTTTTTATGTATTTCGATTAATACTAAACGTTTTACTTGCGACTAGTCCTATAAAATTTATTATAAAAGCCGTAAAAAGTACGATCTGTCACAAACAGAAATACATCATTAACCTCACATTACGTTACACAAATTGTCTCTATCGATAACTTTATATATTTTATTATTTTATACGTAATAAGTAAATAATAAAACGGTGTGTGTATAATACATGGGAAAATATCACAAACAGTATTGAAAAACTGGAAAATACAAAACCCCACCCTGAAAAATAAATTTCACTTTTCATTCATTAGCCATGTAGATAAAGCAGATTTTTATTCTTTGGCAAGACCTTTCTGCGACATCTATCTACCAACCATACAACTTTGCTTTACTATATTTACAGGAAATATCAAAATTTTAATTAAGCATAAAAAAGGATTTTAAATTTGTAAATATATTTTTTACAAGAAAATGCATAAATGTCAATTATTTTTTACAGTTTTTGCAGCACACATAGTAATATTGTTAAAAATCTGCTCTATAAACTGTTTTTGGTTTATTTATTTGAGATTTAATAAGTAATTAAAAATTAAGTTTTCGAGGGTAATCACAAAATGTGTAGCGATAGTATTGTATACAACGTATCCATGCCAACCCTTTTTGCGTCGATATTCATTCCTTATTTACATTCTAATCCAAGTAATCGCTAACAACCCCGATATTTCCTTCTAATTATGTTTAAGTTAATTTTTGTTATATTTTTTTGTATTCTGATTAAAATTGATTGTAAATATATAGAGGGTGTTTTAAAAACTAGCGAGGTGAGTATTTATTTTAATAAAAACATAACAAAATAAATGGGGCGTCTTATTATAATGTTTCAGAATTGGGCATTTTTAACTAGATTTTGTTTTTTATCGGAAGAAGGTCAATTTGAATATCAAATCGACTTCAATGAAGATCAGGGAGATCCTAATCTTTTACTTTACTACGATACCGAGTCGCAATGGCCAGCGGTCTATAAAACAAATAAAGTAACATTGTTTTTTAATTTTTTTTACATCATCTCTAGTAATTATCATTTTAGACTTGTGAAGAAAAAGAGAGAGTTCTAAATATACGACAAAATCAAATAATAAATCTGACTGCGCGTTTTTCATCTTACAAAGATATGTCGGGCTGCGTCTTTCTAGAAAAACCCATTACAGTGCCCACGTATAATTTAATCGTTCCAACGTTGAAGCCTGTAAATCAGACATTAAAAGAAAAAGGTATTCATTATAAATAATACGTTTTCTCAGAAATGAGGAATTTCAATAATTTTTATGGAGATTTGCGGTGTTGCCATGTCTATTTTATCTCAAGTCTAAGGAAGTTTGTAATGGAAAGATATATCGGAGTTGCATTGTTTCAAAACACTCTTTTTTTTACAAAGACTCAACAAATTTGTGAACTTGCTGTAAAAGAACGTTTAGAAATGACGTGAAAAATAGGTTTAGTCACAAATTTTTTAGAGAAAAAGAAATTTGTTGTAGAAAGTAAGTTTTTTTTTCTGGAAACATTCCACAATTTTTTACCACGAACCGCCACTGGTTATACTGCAATCTCGATAGATTTCCCCATGACAAAATACTCTTGAAATTGTGGTTGAAAGTTTATCGGCGAACTGATTTCAAGAAGTCTGTTTAAAGGGATTTTCGAAATCGTTTTGCTAAATATTACATGTTGTAGTAACTACCAAATCTGCCGTTACAAACGAATACAGTACCGAATGGTCTACCATTCCATCGACTTCTTCAGAATATACTACTTATTTTGATGACAATGAAATGTCCACTACTGCTTATGAAGAAACGTTTTCAAGTACAGATGGAATTTCAACGACTGAAGTAAGTTATATTTCCATTTCAATTAACTTTTTAATTCATTAATTATTCAAGATAACGTCCACGATTAGTATTAAACCTGCGAAGCAATCGCGTTTGACAAAAAGATACGCTCCTATGACGTTTTATAACGATCAGCTCATGCGCAAAGGACGAACTGTGATGTGTCACAACGCAAGAAGATTCAGAAGTTCTAGAGAAAGATGGTGGTTTATTGCTATAAGCAATTGCGATGGAAGAAAGGTAAAAGCTATAACTAAAGTCTCGTTTCTTTGTATATTCTTAAATGAGTAAACACGCAGTGTGACAACTGTTTATATTATCCATAAAAGTTATCAACAAAAAAGTAGCAACCACGAAAATACTCCTGTTTATATCTCACGCTAATTTGACATTTCAAGGTCACAGTTTCCATTTTGTCGAAGTCTCTTATCTAGGAAATTATTACTTCCGGTTTTACCAATAATTTGATTAGTTACTGTCCGATTTCGATTGTTGTCAACCAATCCAGTTCGTGGTAAAACCGGAAGTAATAATTTCAGACATCTGGAATCTCGATAAATGAATTCAACGACCTTAAAAACGTCAAACTAACTGATTTCTGATATCTACAGGGTGGCTGATAACAAAACCTGTATATTTGCTCAGATTTAGATTCCTCATATAGATCTCGTTTGTTTAATATGAAGTTTTTCGAATTAAATAGGTTATTTAGAAAGATATGACTATTTTTATATCAAAATCGCTCTAATAATTATTCACTTATGATTTTTAATTTTGCCTTATTGAAGAATATTGTCTAGATTTCGAATCAATCGTAATACAAATCATCGAAGAATATATACAGGAGGAACTAGTTTTAGTTTTTTAAAATGATTTTTTTCTCTAAATGTGAATCACTTCTTGTCTCTGTATAACATGTTGCCAGCCTTCTTTTATTTAGGGAATTGATATTCGATATCGTATATTGATGACAAACGGTCCGCCCGGAGATTATTGGCACGAACATTTTTCTGCAGACGAATTTTGTAAGTAGCAAATCAACTTACTTTTCGAAATATTTGGAAACACTTCCGTTTAGAATTGGAATCCAATCACGCTAATTTGGCGTTTTGGAAATCACTAAATCCATTTATCGAATTCCAAGATGTCAGAAATGAATTTGTTGACATCTGGTTCGGGTAAAGTAAACATAACCTATTATAACCTAACCAAAAAATGGTTTTGTGAATAAAAACAACAATAATTAATGTTTTAATAAGGCGTCAATCAATTCAACAACCAGAAGTACTAATATCCGATATCTGAGACCTTGATAAATGGATTCTACGACATCGAAAACGCTAAGCTAAGTGTGTTTTTATTATGATCCGAAACCAGGCAGATACGGAATCATAGCCAAATATTTGTATATTTAGTAATTAATTCGAAATTTATTGTATCGTTTTCGGCTTATAAAGTGTGTTTTAAAAATAAATAAAACTAAACATTATAATATTTTATAAAACTTATTGTTTTCCAGATATTTTGCCAGTTTTAATGGCGTTTACAACAGCGTATTGCTTTCTTCTTCTAGGAATAGTAGTTTGTAGTTTAGAATTAAAATCTAGGCAATTATTACACACCACATACAAAATTTTCGTATTTTCTGTAACTATACAGTTATTTGGGATACTTTTCGTTAGTAGTTGTTATCTAAAACTGGCTATATCCGGTTTTATGGTTACCAAAATAAGACGATTCGGTAAGTTTATTGTTTTTTTTCTTCTTAAATCCAATGTTAACATATTTTTTTTGAAGGTCAAATTTTAATGGGAATATCGGAAATTAGTTTTTTATTGCTCCTGTTACTTCTAGCTAAAGGTTATACAGTTACTAGAGGACGGTTACCTGTACGTGGTACAGTAAAGTTAACAGTATTCATGTGTATGTACACTGTTACTTACGCCGCTTTATTTATATACGAATCACAGGTACGAACTATTACGAAAATCAGTATAGGGATGAAAATATGAAAATTTTTTCAAGGTTTTCGATCCAGGTGAAGTATTATATCTTTACGAATCACCTGCGGGTTACGGTTTGATTATACTAAGAGTGGCTGCTTGGTGTATGTTCATTTATTCCACTATTTTCACACTTAAGCGTTTTCCTGAAAAGGTAAGTCCGTCCGTATATCAAAAGAAATACGATTGACAATCTAAAATATTTAGATGTCGCTATTACAACAAAGATGGCGTCAAAATAAAATTATTTATTACATACAACTACTCATACATGTATGTATAACATATTGCCTAACTTATAGTCTTTACCTCTTATTGTTGTCTAATAATAAAATTGCTTCCTTTTTTTGTCATCCATAGTTTTGTGAAATATATCGTCAAATCTTATCAAAAAATATTTTGTTTTTCAATATCAAAAATAGATCAATAACAAATCTTGTATTTCAGGGAAATTTTTATTATCCGTTCAACGTTTTTGGAACGGTCTGGTTTGTAGCAGGACCGGCTTTCATCATATCAGCAAATACGTACATTGACAAATGGGTACGAGAATCGGTGGTATTTGCAATACTTCTTTTCATATCATTCGGAGGGCACTTGATGTTTTTGGTAAAATTATATCTTCTAAAAATTTTTCGGTGCCCGAAACTCATTTTTTTCTAGATTCTAACAATGCCCTCTGTAGCAAATAAGAATTTTCCTTATCACGTACGTACTACTCAAATCGGCATCATGGAACTGACGGGTCGGACCGGTACTAGTACCATGGAACAATTCGGTCATCACATTTACGAACCCACGGCAACTTTGCGCGAACAGACCGTAATTATACCGTTGACGCGTAGAACGGAAGAAATTTTCGAAAACATGTACCAACAAACAAATCGAAGGACTTTAACTGATCTTCCGGACACCGAGCCACTTCATGAAAATGAAAGGGACAAAACGATAGATAACGTTTTGAGTTGGTCTTTGGCTAAAAATTTGGATTTGCATAAAAAAGATCGATTAGACCACAATAGTGATAGTGCTACAGGTATTCGATAATGATTTTTCACTACACCAAAATTCCCAATTACACGCGTTTCAATAATTAAGTTATTGTCTTCAGAGACTGGCGGAGGGTTTGGTCTCTGAAGATGACAACTCGATTATCGAAACGCGTGTAATTGTAAGAGTTGGTGTAGGGGTAGTTTATAAAGGAATGTCACGAGAAAAACCTTTTTTTTTAGCTTCAGCCCATTCACGAAGCGACATCAGTAACGTTCTAAGTAGAAATTCGTCGTTTAGAGACTTGTCTAATTCTAAAAATATCACTCCCCATTACGAAGGATATATACGAGAAGTTCCTATAGAATTGTTCACGGTCAGTAAGATGATAGTAACGACGAATAGTGTACCGAAGCCTACAGCTCCCCCGCTGCCAGAATAAAAAACCATTTTTGAAATAATTACTTGCTATGACAATTCGAAATTCTTGTTTTATTTTTGTAGGGTATTTAATACGAATAAATAATATAAATCTACTCGAACAATTTTTTACTGAAAATAAAAAATTAATCGTCCGCCTATTCGCATCACTAGACACTACCTTTTATAAAGAAGAGTATTATAACCTAATACCTAACCTAACCTAAGAGATTCAATTACAATCTTGATCATAATTTTTTTATCTTTTGATATTGGGTCAATTATCATTCATGTTATAACCGAACACATAAAAAGAAGAAGATTTAGGTATTTACAAAAATTTAGTGTAAAAATATAAAGTAAACGTCAAAACTATATTATAATAAATCTGACAATTTAGAGAAGTTCAGTAATAATGAAAAATTAAATTTTTAATAAAACATGAATTTTAGCTACTTGTTACAAACAAAATCCACCCTTCGTTATTTAAACGTATACAGAAGTTATTATTCAGTTAAAAAAAAACTTATAAAAGATGAAAATTATTTACCTCGACAAATATATCAAAAAATCAAAGTCAAAGGACCTATCACTATAGCCGATTATATGAAGGAAGTTCTCACTAATCCTACAGTTGGTTACTACATGCAGAAAGACATGTTTGGAGAAACTGGAGATTTTATAACATCTCCTGAAGTTTCTCAGATGTTTGGTGAAATGATAGCAGTATGGTTACTGAACGAGTGGCAAAAAATGGGATCTCCCAAACCCCTTCAACTTATAGAACTTGGTCCAGGCAGAGGAACTTTAGCTAGTGACATTTTAAAAGTGTTCAACCATTTTAAAGTTCTTCAAAAAACAAGTTTGCAATTAGTTGAAGTAAGTCCAACATTAAGTGAAATACAAGCAAAAAAGCTTTGTAATCAAAGTACACTTATAGGCGAAAAAGTTCCAGTATACAGAACAGGTAAGTAAGTTTTTTAATTTTATGTGAAATTTTTTATCAAAATATATTTATAGGTATAACAAAGGAAGGTATTCCTATAAACTGGTACAAGCAATTGAGTGATGTACCGAGATGTTTTAGTCTACTAATTGCCCACGAGTTTTTTGATGCTTTACCTATTCACAAATTTCACAAAACATACAGTGGGTACAAAGAAGTGCTCATAGATATTGATCCAAGTTATGAGCTGAATAATGAGAATCTTGAACCAAAATTTAGGTAATACATATTGTAATATCCATTTGCTCATCTTGAAGTATAAGTATGTGTTATATTAAGAGCTAATTAGTTACTGGAATAAGGTATAGGGGTTGAAACTGCTAAGTAGAGGACAAAATCTCTATCTACATTCTTTTGAATGGTGAGAGACTAGGGAAACCTAAAGTATGATATATGAAGATATTTGACAGCTATAATCATTCTGCATCTTGTACTTTATAAAATGAGTGGGATAAAAAGATCAATTGTAAATACTTAGAATCCCCACTTCTGCAGCAAGAAAAGAAGTTACAATATATTATGTTCGGTTGCATTGTATATGACACCCTGCATTAGCCAAATTTGGTTATAATTTTTATTTATATTTTCTCAATACATTCCATTTCAAGGAGATAGCATGTAAAAAAAGTCTACATGGAAAACGTTTAAAATTTCTTTTAAACCATTATTGTTTTTATATATTTCATTTTAATTGAATTTATTCATTTTTGTGCTCTATACTACTACACATAAATTTATTATTTTTTCTTCTAATGTCTGCTTTATTTTATCCCATAAAAACGTTTTTAAGGTACGTTCTTTCACGTCATGAAACTCCTATACAGAAGAAACTGATTAGTCCCCACGAAAAAAGAGACCATGTGGAAATATCGCCCGATTCTATGATCATCCAAAGAGATATATGTGAGAGATTGAAGTATTCTGGTTAGTTATAAATTCGGGTTTTGGATTATAATTAAAAAAAAAAATCAATTTTAAGGTGGTTTGGCATTGATTTGTGATTACGGTCATTACGGATCTGGTACTGATACGTTTCGAGCTTTTAAAAAACATAAACAAGTTGATCCTTTGATTCAACCAGGCTCGGCTGATCTGACAGCAGATGTAGATTTCAGTTCTATTAGACAAGTAAGTGTTGTGCTTATACTAGTAATACAAAATTTTGTGAATTTATTGTTTTGATAGGTAGCAGATGAAGTAAAAGGAATTTTAACATTGGGTCCAGTGAATCAAAGAGATTTCCTCCTCAAAACAGGTTTAGAGTTACGATTTAAGGCTCTGAAAGAGAATCTCACCAGTTCCAGGGAGTTATACAACTTAAATAAATGTTATAGCATCCTCATAGATGCGGACAAGATGGGAGAACGGTTCAAATTTATGGCACTTTTTCCTGAAACCATGAAGAAAATTTTAGACAGATTTCCGGTTGTTGGGTTTTCTTAAAAACAAAGTCGGAAGTTTATTACTATCTACTACATTTTCACTATTGCCAAATGTACGTCGATTTTTCTAATCAGTTTATAACTGTGATAATTCTATTAATAAATATATTTATACAAAAAAACATTTACTGTTTTATTTAATTTTCACGTATTTTTTCAATTGATACAAGAGAATTTAATTTATAAAGTTTATTAAATTGACCAATTTCCAAAATTGTACTAAAACTTTCAGTATTTGAATTTCCCAAAATCGAATGTCATCATTCTTCTTTTTCTTAATGGTCTTGGTTAATTCATATAGAAGCTACATGTACAATTTTATTGGCATTGGTAGATCAAATCAACATAATTATAAAAGATAGTTATGAGTTAAAAAAGAAGATTGATATTAAACTTTATATGTCAATATTGTTTTTAGTATTAAAAAACAACATTAAATAACCAATTTATAAAAAATAATTTTCCTCATAAAATGTGGCCGATTATATATAACGCACTTAGGACCTATGCACCGTACGTTACTTTACCATTCGCGGCGTTAGTTGGGGTAGTTGGTTACAATTTAGAAAACTGGCTTTCAGATAAATATACTCCATACAATAGTAAGTAATATTTAATTACATATAAATATAATTTCAATAAATAAATATATTTTCATGAAAAATATTTCATTTGGGAATGTAGATAAGCTTATAACAATATTATTTTAGAAGAAATGCACCTTGTTTCAATGTATTTTATTATCATCTGAAATAATAACAAATTTATTAGCAAAACTTTTTTTCACTTATTTATTTTAAAAAATCTAATAAATAGCACCACCAAGAATTAAATATGTAATATTAAATTAATTTTTGGAACATTTTTAATGTGATTGAAAGTTTATATTTAAATATTCTATGTTTCAGAATCTGTAAAGGATCAGAGACAAGATAGAGTTTTAACAGAAAACTTGAGCGAATCTAACGAAAAAAATAAGTTGAAATACAAAACGGATGTACTAGATACCAATCTGTCCCCATCATTGAGTTGAAAATTATCTGTGATTTATCTATTACTATGTAAAAGCTTAGTTATGTTAATATAAAGTGATTAATTCAATTCTTACTAGCATCATTCTCCTCTATAAATCACGATATTATTCTCAGTTTCATGTATTTCTACTTGATGTAACAGTTCTGGTTTGTTCATCACATTTTTCATTTGTTTCCATATAAATACACTCAGATTTTCAGTCGTGCTGGGTTTATCTGAGAAATATTCGACATCATAATCGAGATTTTTGTGATCCATAGGTTTCATAATAGCTTCCTCCATGTCTCGTTTTAGATCCGCCATATTCATTACCATACCTGTAGCTTCATCAATTTCACCAAACACAGTCACTTTAACTACAAATGAAAACACTATACACAAATTTCTTAGTAGGACTTTAAACAAAATCACCTATGTAGTTATGACCATGGCCATGAATATTATTACATTTCCCATAAATTTCTTTGTTTTCTTCGTCCGAGAGATGCAAACTAAAATTAAACATGAATGTGAAAATATGGAATTATTGGAGTGAAAATGAAAAAGAACCTGTGTAATCTGTGGCATGCTGAAAAATGTGTTCTTCTAGTTAAATACGCCTTCGGGGTCATTTTTATATTTAACTTCCAAATTAAAATTAAAAAAATAAGAAATTAATCTCAAGTACAGATATACTACAAACTCAATTCCTTAGTTTTGATCATCGATAAATTACACAGGATAATTGGGTCAATATAGAAAATATTGTAAGATCTTAAACTATGGTAATATTTGGTAGAGGAAAACAGGATTCTATCAAATTGACAAATTGATCATATTAAATAAAAGAGATGTAAGTACTATAATATTAATTTCATATATTGAGTTTCACGTTTAATTAGTTCTTAGTACATTTTTCATACTATAATGGCAATTGACAAGATATTCGTTTTACTATATTATTTGAATTAAAAGAGAAGATCCTTATAAAAAATCTTAGTTTTGTGGTCGAGGAACCATAGAATACATTAGTGTAATCTATGAGAATTAAGAAACTTGTTAAATATATAAACATTTAAATGCATCTATAAAATATATTTAGTATATCAAACCTGTTTATAAAGCATTCTAGTAATTTCTAAGTTTAATTATCGAATAATACCGAGCAAATATGTGCATCAACAAATTAACCATAGAGTTATTTATGTGTCTACCTGAATAAAAATAGTTGGCTGAATAGCTTAATATATTAGACATAGGTTTCGAACAAAACGAAGTCGAGTAAATGATTGAAAAAGTAATGTCATAATACTAATAAATTCCAAATATGCCTGAAGTAGATATAGAATGGCCTTGGCAATATAATTTTCCACCCTTTTTCACGTTACAACCTCATCCTGAGACTAGAGCTAAACAAGTAACGGCGTGGAAATCATTAATATTGAACTATTGTGAAAAAACCAAAACGTATACTATAGATGTAAGAGAAACAAACCAGAATCCTCTATTCAATAACACCACAATAAATAGAAAGCTAGAACAGAACGTTATAATATCAATTTTGAGCGAATTACAAAAAAGCGGTAACGCAGCCCCCGTCGATAAATCCAAAAATAGATGGGAAATATATTGGCACACATTAGAAGAATGGGCCAGTATAATATACGATTCTATTTGCGATAGAGGTATGCAGAATACTGTAGTGACTTTCTATGAACTTACACAAGGAGATGATGTTACAGATCTCATCTTTTTCGGGATGAATCAGGATGTACTTATTAAAGCTTTAAAGGTTCTGGAGAATGAAAGAAAATGTGAACTAATCTTGGAAGATGATATTCAAGGAGCAAAATTTTTTTAAATGTATATGTATAATTCAAATAAATAATTAATATACTGATATTTGTTTTGTTTCTTTTTCAATACACATTTTTAATGTAAAATTTTAGAATCTCGACATTTAATAAACTTATTTAATATATATAAAATGATTTAATTATGATAAGGAAACTATATTTAATTTACAATATTGACAATTCTCTTAAAGTATAACTTGCAAATTTCAACTTAGTAGTATGTATTACAGAGAAGTTTTGATATAAACCACAGATGCTTCTATTATTAAGAATAAAAAAAATATTGATTGAATTTTTATTTTATTTATGACGAAAAAAACCAACAAAAATCATAAAATTTATCAATACTTATCTTAAAATTACATGTTCCTTAGTCTGTCATAAAAGCAGCATCAGGCAATTGTAAAAGATCACTTGGTATTCCCAAAGGATTGAGAACCAAAGAGTTTTCTATTTTTGATTTGGGATTTGTTTTATGTTTATACAAATCTCTAAATTTAGTTAGAGTTTTAATGTGCTTCCTAAGATAGCTGCTCTCTCCATGTTTCAAATGTTTGGCCATTTGTGATAAACATTCAAATAAAAAATAATTATTAGGTTCATTTAATTGTTCAAAATCCAGTCCTCTGCACATACTGGCTAAAGCCAAATAACACTGTTTTAGATCTATAGATGATAAAGGCCGACCCTTTTCAAATAAGGCTATATATTTCAAAACTCTGGGCACTATATCTTCGGGTTTGGTTTGTGTTCTTCTTAGTTTCTTGAAAAGCTGAAGCCATAATTTGACAGCAGGGGCCTTGGAGTTTTCGTCTGGTTTTAGTAGAGATAATTTTTTATGTTCTTCACACAATACTTTTATTTCTGTTTTAGTTTTCGTTGGTATCATTTCATGTAAAGCATCTATGTTAGCCGGACCGTATTGGTATAAAGCATATAAAAGTCTTCGTTTTTCTAGGGCTGTCCAAACAGCTGCCATATCTAAATCGATATCTTGTTTTAATAAATTTATTTATTTTAACTAAATTATTTTTTAATAGTAACTATTTCAACTAGTAAACATTACCGTCCGCCATATTAATCTTTGCAATCGAGTGTAATGAAAAGACGATTAATCGAATGTTTCGATGTTATACCACAGGAATTCTGTGGTTTTACCACATCTACACTGACACTACTCTAATACAGTTTCTGACTTCGGATGTTGATATAACAGTTAATATAATAGTCGATGGTTTTTCTAAAAATTATAGTTATTCACATCTCGGTGTGTTAGTCCGATGTTATTAATCGATTTTTTTATTGTAGAATAAAATAACGGATGCGCATTTTTGAATTTATAGTTCATAATTGAGGTAATAATTAAACCAAGTAATAAAATTTTAAGTTTATTTTTTAGGATATGATCAGGGTAGAGGTGGATATAATTCATCAAATGGTACTTGTCCTTCGATGGCTTTTAAAAGCATATCTTCTATAATTTCTGTCATAATCTTTTCTAAAACGGGTTTCAAATCTTGGAATAGTTCGTTTATGTTGTCGTTAATGATTTTATTTGTGATTTCACCTTAAAAAAATGATAACAATAAAATGTAAATTCACTTAATATATAATATATATCTTACTTAATTGTTTGTTGCCATTAAAGAGTCCTTGTAAATTTGCTTTAGGTCCACTGACATTTATGCTGCTGTTAGTAAGGGTGGGGACTATGAAGTCTTTATCGTTTCTAAGTTTTTCTATTTTTACTTTTTGATAAACGGAAGCGTTACAGTTCTCTATAAAGAAGATGTTACTTTTGAAATATATTATAAAAAATCTTTACTCACCAACAGAGGCTGTGAAAGTACCAGATCCAAGAATAGGTGCTACGAAAATTTTACCAGAAACAGTATAATTGCCTTTCAAAGTTAGACAATTTATGTTACAATCGCAGAAAAATTGTAGATTCGAGACGTCAAAACTACAAAATAAATGATCCATTAAGAGAATATGCTTAAATTAAGAGATATTTTACAAAACCCAACTTACTCAAATCTGGTGAATGTATAATCTGTGAGACCATATATTTCTGTATTTATCAACGTCGCTTTAAAATTTAAAGCCGAAGTTCCTTGTTCCAAATTTATTTCTGGTATTATGAAAGGTTCGAAAGAAGGTATTTTTAGTTCGGGTATACCTTTACTTAAATAAGGTTTTATAGTTTCAGTGGCAGTGAGTAGGCAATCATTCAAGTTTTTATCGTATCTATTACATAGAGGAAAATATTCAGCTACAACAAAAAAGAATAATTTGAGGTATTGACTTTCGGAAAAATTCATCGTAAAGAATGAAAAAAAAATAACATTAATTTTCAAATTCCGAAGAGGAAGTTACAATATAACATTTGAATAAGATAAAAAATTGAAATATTGATAAATTTATTCATATATTCATTATATTACGGCCCGAAGGCCCATTAATTAATAGAAAAAATAAAAGTTAATTTATAAACAATTAAAGCAAGTAAATGAAATAGTAAATATGAATAGAAACATACTTTTAATTAAATAATAATTCAGTGTACAGGGTGGTCAGATAAGAATACAAAATGCTGTTATAAACTTATAAATTTATAAACCACTAGTCGTTTAGAATTGTGGTAAAAAATATAAGTAATAAAGTGGTCCAAATAATACTCTGGAAAATATTTTCAGATTTCATAACATTTATTTTCTCGTAGACGACTACTGATGAAATTTCAGCCTTATTGGACTCGTAATTTTGTGATAACCATTGTAAAAGCGACTTTTGGAAAAATGGAAAAAGAAAATTATCGCTAGTTTATCGGGTCCTTCCTTTTGGAAAATAAATGCGCGGAGAAATAATAGAGCGCCTGGAAGTTGTGTTTAGTAGCTCTTCTTCTTCTTCTAAAAAATTGTTTTAACGAGTTTTGTTTTGTTGTTGATCC
The DNA here is from genome assembly GCF_026250575.1 of Diorhabda carinulata. Lineage (NCBI taxonomy): Eukaryota > Metazoa > Arthropoda > Insecta > Coleoptera > Chrysomelidae > Diorhabda > Diorhabda carinulata. The sequence continues at coordinate 15,635,778 of NC_079472.1, read as the reverse complement.
ATATCCAGGCGCCTCAAAAACGACTAGATAAAACTTGACAAAAATCCACCGCCGATTGAAGGTGCGCGTGGTAGTCATACCCTGCATGAATTTTGGCTATGAAAAAATTGTCGACGCGATGATTGCCATAGTTTTCAGTACCTGGATGGGGCTGTGCTATGCCGAATTATTGCCTTGAAATAGATTGAAAACAAACGTATATTACACGAAGAAAAATATTTCTAGAAGGAAAATGAATGCATGAATCCAATGCATGAGCACAGGGAGTTGGTGGAACGAGCAGTTTCAAACATAAAAATAATGGAATACCATGTATACCATTAACACCTTTATTGTTTTTATGCACAGGCGAGTTAAGTACTTGCTGTAGAACAGGGCAGGACGTACCGAATATTTCTGCATTTTTAATCTTGCTCTAAAGTGGTTAAAATTTCATTTTGTACTTTGCAATCTTGACTTATTCTAATAGTCTCTGATTTTGACAAATATGCGAGAGTCTACAAATTATTTTATATTGAAAAATGCAGGATTGCTATTAATTGAATCGTCATTTTACTGGACGAATATTTAATAATTAAATATTTTGTTATGCAACTTTAGGGACTTATAGCTAAAGGAAAATCTAACTAGTGATTAAAGGTGGATTGATTAAAGATATTACATACGTACGTAAAGAATAACCATCACAGTGAATTACAAAAAGAACTAACAACGAACTAAACCACATTGTTACCTTCCCTGACCGGTATTTTCATTCTAAATACCCAGATGCGTCTCCTTAGTCGGAATATAAATCGTAAAGACATTTAATTTATCCCGAAAAGCCATTAAGACAAAAAGTGACGATAACCGTCGAAAAAATTTGAAGGTCGATGCATAAAAGTAATATTCAAATTATTCTCATTAAATGTAAATCTTATTTGGTTCCATTTGCGTAAATTACAGTAACCACAACCCATAACACCTGTTAAAGTTACGATTTAATATTTTTATTGCCGCTTTTAATGCACCCAAATTCAATAAGAACTAGATAAGGGACTAATAATTCGATTATTGTAATTTCAAAATGGTTTGCTTCGAAATAGACCCCAGTGAAGCTGGTATATATAAGTCAGCGGTGGCGGCCATATTTTTTACCTTAATTGTGCGTCTCCAAAATTTTGAACAACGGGCTGTCGCTGTCATTTCTACCCCTGTGGTTATAATTATCAAGTATTATTGATACAAAAAATGGACTCCGCAATCTATAAATCCTAGGGTTGTCCACAAAATAAGGTTACCAAGGAGCTGGGGACGCTAGGAATGCTGTTAGACAGGATCTGGATAGACTGACGAGTAGTTTGACTTTCTTTCTCCCAATTTCCGTTCCGTTCATTTTTGTTTTGGTAGGTGTGAAAGAGATAAGTGTATAAGTGTGCAAATGGTGTAGAGAATTCATATGTAGATGTAAAACTGCCTCACAGCACCCTTACAGTCAAGACTTGGCCTCCAGTGATTACCATCTCTTTGCTAGATTAAAGAAGTACTCGGGACGAACGCATTTCACAATCGACGAAGAAATGAACGAAGAGGTTTGATTGTATCTACGACATAAAGAGGAAAAATTCCTTCATAACTGTTTCAACTTCAATCATTTTGTGTGAAATTTCCTTTTTCTTGTAAAGTTACTGATTTGCAGGATTATTTATTTTTTTTTATAACCAGATTACATTCAGTAAGGTAACGTCAGTTATAATTTTTGTTGGTACTAAACCACAGAACGAGATACGCTAATTTAACTATCATTTCGTTAAGAAAAGAGTTTCCCTCGATAGAAATGTTGTAGAGTTTTTGTGGATCAGGTGAAGTAAATAATAAACTCGTGAAAATTGAATACTTTAATTAAAACTCGTAACTCGAACGTTTACAAGAAAAGCAAATAACCGACTGACTCTAGTAAAAATACGATACACTTTTTAGACCTCTTTAAACAAGAACAGAGCGTCATTCTTATCGTTAGCAAAACATACACATAAACGAAAAACTAAACCAGTAGATATAACAACGGTCAACAAACGTATCGATTACAAAAAACTCGTATTTCAGCCAAAAAATGCCGACACGGCTAGTCAGTGATGCTTTCAAACACTTCAATAAGAAAAAACTCTAGTCTTTTTGATGTTGAGTAATTAACACCCCAACTTGAATAAGGGAAAATAACGATGATGCAAATTTACAAATAATCTACTAAATTTGGAAAAACCATTTTGAAATAAGTGATTTAAAAAGAATACTCACGTATCATTTTTCCATATGTCAATACAAAACCAGTAAAAGTGAAAATAAATATATTCAGTGACGACCTCATTTTCTAACTTTATAAACAATTTTAAACTGTTCAAAACTTCTGTTTGTAGTAGATTAAAATGTGCATATCATATATATATACCTAATACAACAAGTTTCCATAACCACTTAAATTATGACTTTGACCATCAAAACGATTCTGTTTCTCAATGTCAGCATGCTCCTTTTTTTTTAAATGTTACTATTACATCTATGAGAATTGAATCAAATCCATTACTAGAACGTATATTTTTTCATATTTTCAAAATTTTTATCGTCTTTTACAATAATAAACAACTTGAGTCAATATCGTGTTCATTAAAAAATAATTAGCTCCAATTTATATTAATTATGGCAGCAGCGTAATTAATCGGACATTAATTGGACGATTTCTCTAATAACATAAAGATTACAATAATTTTTTATATTAGAACGTATTTATGCAAAATCATTTTCATTTGAAATATTTGCGGACCCGGCCCTGACATATTTACCGAATACGACTGAAACAAATCAAATAAATGATATCCCCCATATTCATAACTCTACATGAATATTTTCTCGAGATATTTTCTTGTAAAATCGAAAGCAAAAAGCCGAAATTGTTATTAATACAAGGTGTATACGAGGGTTATAACTTAAGTTTTCAGATATACAAATAAAAATAAATCGGTTATGGTTTTATTATTTTTCAATACCCTTTTGCATGCGTTTGAATCAATTTTTACATTCCGATTCAGCTACCTCCAAAACAAGTGATTTGAACACACCAACCGCTTCTGAGGGTGAACAAAAACGTTGACCTCGTAATTTACTTTTGATATGCGGGAGTAGTTTTTGAAAATTCCATGGTTAAGTTTCAGTGATGGCCTCTTGTACCATAATGAACAATTTCTTTCTATCATAAATCATTATAAATGTATTGAAACTAAGAGTCTTATTGAATAGAAGCTTTTTGAATAAATAACTCAAAAGGATTCGTCCTCTTGAATCTTCTCTCTCTAGGTTGTTATGGGGATAGCTATTTCGAATGTACCTGCGAGCATCAACAATGCTTCTGAGTACGTAGGTAAACACCGGTTTCAGCATTTGTTGGAAAACAATTTGTTTTCTTTGTTTCATGGCAATTTCAAAAGTGGTAAAATCTATAGCCCTCTTTATTATTGCAAGAAGTATTAACTATGTTATATTATCAAAACGCATTTTTTGGAATGTTTAGAATAAACCATTACCAAAGTTATAGGTATTAATTTCCGTGTGATAATCGCCTGTTTTATGTCTTGTACAAAACCTAATTATATATAAAAAGCCGTGAGCAGCAGAGCTCCATCACGAAAGTCGAATTTTTCGTCGAATGAAGAATTTAACTAATACACAAACAAATCTTTCGATAAAATGAATTTCTTGGAAATGATATCAATTCTCAATCTTATTTCTTTATATGGAAAATTTGTTATTCCTCAATAACTTTTCATTTCACAAGTTAACTCTCTCTCTCTCGAATGAAAATTCATAATTTCAATAGACCCGGTGGTCTCGAACCCTCTTGTTCAATTCCAATTGACAACAAAGGAAAAATTGTCATAATGACAAGAAATTTCGAAAATGGGAAGTAAAAAAAATCACCCTAGCAACGATCATACTCGTATTATTCATTAAATGGGAGGCGGTCCAGTTCAACAATAACAAAGATCAAAATGATTTCGGGCGTTTTGTGCTAGAAGAACTGAAGAAGAAAACTTTGAACTTGAGAAAGACAATTCTTCAACATCACCCCTATTTGCATGCGAAGTTCGAACCCTCTAGTTAAACTTTTTCTGGCAAAAAAATAAGAAAATATAACAAAAATGACCATAAAATGGAGAGGGGTGGAGATGGAAAGTTTCGACCTTAGACGGGAAATCATCTCGCAACTAATTGAACCTACATGTGAAATTTCATTTTTCAGTCGATTTTCGTTTGACCTGCAGTGGTGAGCAAAGGTCAAAAACCACTTTTTTCGCACTGCGACCCCTCTAAATATTCATTTGTTTTCAACCAAACTCTAATAACATCAATCCGCCGCCAAAAAAGCCATGTATGCTAATTTCGAACCAAATCGGACCCATAGCAATTGCTCGAGAGACGAAAATAAGAATTGTAGCTTAAACAGATATATAGATATATATATATATATATAAACTACAGACATTCGAAAAACCATCCTAATCGTGTTCAGGAGGTCTCAAAACATGGGAAAGAAAAATGATGTGCCCCAAATTTTTCTTCTAGTCATGCCTACCGTAATAGTCTAATTTTTCGAAGAAAAATTCGACTAATGATAAATTTAAATCAAATATTTTTTCAAATCATTTTTTTCATAATTCATTTCTTCTCTAGATATATCCACTAACCCTTTGGAAATTGGAGGTGTTTTATGGTGATTCAAGGGGGCAAATGGTTTTTTCATAAGCGTATCGAGACCAATTCAAAGTGCCGTTGCTAATCCTTTCATGAAGACGTCTCAAAGATGTTTAAAAGTCGATTTTCATAAATATTCAACAACCTAGACTATGAACAACATTCTTAGAACCGGTAAATGTAAAAATAGATAAAATAATTATAAAAAATAAAAAATTTTCTGCATATTAAAATAATTAACCTTTTATTCATCGTCTGAGATAATAACAGAAACATTTAGGCTTTGATAACAAAACACTTTAAGATTAATCAAACTTTAATTAATTAAATTGTTCTTATGTTTTTGTGAAAATCATTAACAGAAACGAAACATTTAAAAAAATATTCGCTGTTAAAATCTACACATTTTAGCATACCTCAAACCAATTCTGAAAACAATTTTTCCATTCTGAAGAGGATATCGTAGAAACATGATTTTGAGGTCGATGTCTGTTTATTGTGAAATCTGAATACCAGACATTAATTCGATATTTCTTCTTCAAATAGTCAGTTGTTTAATGTGTTTTGTGGGAGCTGTACTCCCAAATATTCATCCAAAATCGAATGTATTACAATTTGCGATAATGCGATATCCCAACCTAACCTAACCTAACCTAACCTATTTTGGCCCACCTTTTCTACATTCATCGCTGAAGGATGCACGACCATTCTGTAAACAATTTTTTCATATGGAAATTCATTACCGAAAGCTGCACGAAGCGATTATATGCCTTGTTGTTGACTAAAGTCTTTTTTAAAATCATAAAAAATCATCCAACGTAAGCCTTCATGTCTAACTCTTTTGTTATTTGGTAGCTTGTAGCTTGCAAAATGATTATAACAACTTCGACGTTTCTAATACCTATTAATGTTGGTTTTTATCGAAAGTTGTTTCTCGGTGTATTTAATTATTCCTTGAAGAATGTATTTACCGTTAGAGCATAACACAGCAAGGCACGAAACTCCCTGCTCCCAGATTAAAAGAGAAAATATAATACTTTATGATAAATGTACGACAGATATATTCAAAATTGATCCGTCGTTCAAGCACGCAAACCATAGTCGGACTTTTGTTAGGTTAGGTCAACTCGAATTTTGATTTAGAGCGTCAATTTTATAAAGTTTCGCAAGAACTATCAATCGTTTTTAATGCATTAACAGATTGGTTCAAATCATTACATTAACTATATACTTTTAATTAATTTATTGCTGTTATTTATGTTTAACAATACAACGAGTATTCTGGACTTGTGATCGATCTGTAGAGCTGATCTCGGGAGCGAAGGACGAAGCTCATTCTGTTAATGTCCTGTATAAATCTTTGTAGTTTGTGATTGTTAAGAACCAAAGTAGTACACAGTTTGTGTATTTTGTTTTTTGTTTAGGTTACTTGCGATCAAACAAGAACGAGTTGCGGTGTAAATTTAAATTGAACAATCAGCTATTCCAAATTTAAAGATATGTCCAAATCGTCCTGTATTGAGAGCAGTCAAGTAAAAAAGAATTGTTGGAGTGACAATTTTACAAATTTCTTATATAGTACGAGGGTTGCTACTCAAGTTTTGAGACAAATAAAAACAAATATTTATAATTGGATATGGTTTTATTGTTTACAAAATATTCTCCTTTAAAACATGTGATGTGAACGCATCCACCGTTTCTTCAGGTTGATCTGCGGGAATGAGAAGAAATCATTTGGTGCCAAACAAGGACTGTACGGTGGATGACCCATCAATTCGACGTTTTGACTGTTCAAAAACGTTTTTGTTTGAATTGAATTGTGAGAGCTCGCATTGTAGCGGTGGAGAACGATTCACCTTCTGCGATTGACCTTTCTGCTTAATGTTTAACGATCCAAATCCAAAAATGCCTTCATAAATCTTGCCTTTATTATAATCTATCAAAACCGACATTCTGGAAAGAATACTCATGAGATTTTCAATATAAATTTGTTTCTGACTATTTATTTTATCAAATAATCAAATTTTTCATGTAACCTTCGTATATTTGAGTTTTGTTTTAATAAATGACGAGCTGTTCCTTCGAAAAATTCAATTTATATGTATTAGTGACGCAGCTGAACGAACACATTTCGTCATGCAACGGGAAGTTTCTTATCGATTTGAATTTTGATGAAAATCTACGCTAAGAAAATCCTTTATAATTCTCCATCCCGCGGCTCCTCCGCAAAGACTAAAGATACCCCGCGATTCACAATTTTGTACAATTCATTCCATTATCATGGATGGAAATAGGTAAGTTTCAAAATTTTTATAATTAACAAAATACTGTTGAAAGTTTTAATATTTTCGTCAATTATATCATTCAGAGTTCTCGATTAAAATTTTTAGTATTCAATCAGAAGTCTTTGTCGCCTTTCGCTACAATTCTATATTTTTTTTTAAATGCAAAATTGTGTAGATCAAACTTAACGTCGAACCCAAAATATAAATGTTTGGAGAGGTAGCGGGTTTTCCAATAAGAGGTGTTATTTTGATATTCAAAAAAATGCCATTTTTTGAGATAAATGATCGGATGTTTATTTCATTATAAAGAGGAAGGTTCGCCGTTAATAATGGAACACAACATCAGCCAAATGGCCGCCACGACTGCGCGCTTACAGGACCATATCCTTTTCATGAAATTTTCCGTAACCAAATTGCAAAGCGGCTGCCCTATGTCCTCGATAGCCTCACGAATTCCATCTTTGAGGTCTTGAATCGATGCTGGACTGTTGACGTATACCTTATCTTTCTTTGTTGGCCCCAAAAGAAAAAGTCGCAAGGTGTTAAATCACAAGATCTCGGTGGCCAATTGTGATCACCTCTTCGAGAGCTAACACGGTCTGGTTTCGTTGTTTGTGTGGCACGTAGCGCCGTCTTGTTGAAAGTAAACGTTGTCCAAATCAATACCATCCAATTCCGGCCAAAAAAAATCATTAATCATCTCTCGATAGCGCATTCCATTCACCGTAACTGTTGCTCCAGCCTCATTTTCGAAAAAGTAAGGTCCAAGGATTTTCAACAATAACTTTTTGGTTTTCCGAGCCCCAGATTCGACAATTTTGTTTATTGACGTAACCACCAAGGTGGAAATGGGCCTCATCAGTTAAGATGATTTTTCGATGAAATTCCGGATCATTTTCATGCATTTCAAGGACCCAATCAGCAAAGACACGACGTTGTTGATGATCGGCCGGCTTGAGTTTTTGTGTTAACTGAACTTTATAGGCCTTAAGACCCAAGTCTTTATGCAAAATACGGTTTAATAACGTTTGTGGAATGGCTAATTCCAAAGAACGACGAGGAATGGACAATCCTGGGTTTTCTTCAACTACTTTGGGCTACAGCAGCAATATTCTCAGTTGTTCTTGAGCGACGTGCACGGGTTTTATTCTTTACATCACTAACTTGTCCCAACAGCTCAAATTTTTCCACCAATTTCTGTATTGCGGTTCGAGAAGGTGCTTCACGTCGACCCAAAAATGTTTTAGTTTTACGAACCGTCTCTGCCAAACTTTCACCATTTTTATAGTGAATTTTAATAATTTCAATGCGTTGTTGAAGCGTGTATCGTTCCATTTTCATTAATGGCGTAGTTTCTACTTGTCAAATGTCAAAAAATGACAGCTTCAAAAGTGACATTTACCGAAATAGCAGGCTGTTCAAAATAACACCTCTTATTGGAAAACCCTTCATCATTTACAACAGAATAGGTTCATACTTTTTCTAATATAGCTAAATTCTATCAAGTCTTTCGAATATTTGAATTAGTGTCTGCTCTAGATACAAACCCAAACGAAATAAATCTGGATAACTACATTGAAACATTATGGTTTAAAGTTATAGAATGTAGCTGCTGGCACCAGACTTCTTTTCCAAAGCGAAAGAGTCCTGTATTGTTATTATTCATCCCTAGTGTGTAATTTGCGTATCTTCTGGTTTTCTTGGATTTGACATTTGAAAGAAGCGTCGCCGAGCGAGATCTCGAAACTGTCGATTCACAAAACTGTACGAGTACGAACAAATCAAATATTCATAAATATCAACAGTAATTTTCGAAGAATTTTAGAGGGCTTCATGTCAGATTCTATTGGAAATTGATTGATGTGATGTGAGATAACCAATTTATGAAAATGCGTACAAAATAACAAACCAAAAGTAGGCTTGTAATAAAGCTGAAAGAGCGAGCTCCTTCGTTTGGACGAATTATGACTAATGTATCCGAACTAACGTCTATAACGTCTACTATTCTATATAGGACAAACAAAATGGCCATTTCAGTTTAGGATTAAAGCTTATAATTCTGAATATCCAAATTTACTCTTCAATTTTGATTAACGATTGTAAATATTTTTTAGCGAAGATTTCAGAGATGTGATAGCAACAATATTTTTAGTAAGATTTGCTAAATTTACTAAATATTTTATTTTTATTTATTATATATCTTTTAGTTTTTAAAAAATAACAATTTCAACGAATCAGCTGACGTTCTGAGGAATGAATGCAAGGATCGCAATATTTTATTAAATAATATTTCTGGTCAAGTTTTATATGAATGTAAAGAGTCTATTCAAAAAAATATTTCTGCCACAGATAGAAGAATAACGATGTATACGTTTTTACGAAATGTGAGTGATAATTTTTTGAAATAAGGTCACGGCATATGTTAACACAATTTCAATAACGAAGTCTTCAGAAATAGCGAATTAGACTGCAGATTAAATATACTCTGATTGTAGTGTGTTTATCCCTAACCTAGGCTTTTCACGAGGAAACGGGTTGTATACAGATTAAAATTAACGAATAGTCTTTAACCTCTTTCTCATTCAACTGATTTTCATTTTCAAGGTTGAAGAAAAGGTAAAAAAATGCGAAATTCCTAATAACGATAAGCGTAATCAATTTAAGCAACTGGAACAAGATTACAAAAATTTATTGGGTAAGTTTTTACAATGTGTTAAAGTCTTTAGCAAATAGTAAAAAATTGAGTACGTATTGAATATGAACGATTAGTGTTTTTACAAAAAAAAAAATGAATCTAAATCTATAAAATCTCGTATCTGTCCAATCTTTCCAATAACCAAAAGCATCGATCGGTATAACTACAGTTCGAGTCTCCATTTTAAGCAGACTGTCATTTAATTTAAAATTACTAATGGTGGGTCCACACGATACAGACTTTTGTTCGTACAAATTATGAAGTCGGTGTAAAAAATTTTACCCAAAATTTGGATATACATATATATATACAATTTAAATTTCTTAGCTGCGATAAATACGCAGATTTACATGCATACTCCGCCATTTAGATCGCACCGACATTTTATGGAAGTCTGTATCGTGTGGACCCACCATAAGGTATTCAAACGGTTTGATTGGAAACCTGTGAATTAATGAGTAAAACTCATAATAAATTATGTATACAGTTACTGCATCAATAAATTATTTATTATTTTTAGTTGTAAACTTATTCTGTTGCCTTGAAATTATGAATAAATCTAGTATTGAACCTCAGAGTTTCATAAAAACTACCACTTCATTAAATGACGCGCCAATGACAGCTCGTGGTGGAAAATATAAGGTGCTCTGTAATTTTTCCAAAAAAAAATTAACCTCGTTGATAAATATATTTGTAAGAAATATTTCGATTCGATTTAGTGTTGGAAAACATCGCTCGGTCTCTGATGTTGCCATACTACAATTTGTAATGATTGTTAGCCTCTTCCAGTGTATCTGCAGGGTTTATCATCGGTGAATTTGTCATAATACTCTCCAGAATTTTGATATGGACGCCACTAGACGGCGTCGTGAGCTGTTGTCCCTAATTATAGCACCTATAGCTAAGCAATCGTGAACAAAATCACTTGAGCGCCATATATCTAGTCTGATTTACACATAACATAGTTTATGGCGAGCAGATATCATTAATAGAATCATCAGAGTTATTGAGAAGATCTAGAATATCAAACAATCGGAATAGAACTGAAAAAACGAATATTAGACTTTCCTGGTTTTACTTTTGGGGCCCAAGTGAATAATTTATAATGTGAATAATTCGAATACGAATCAAATGTGGTAATTAATTATTTTTTGTAGACGTAACGATTCAATTAACGAAATTACTCCAAACTAATTTGGAGGAACAAGCGAAAAATGTTCATTTAGTATTAACGCAATGCGAATTTTTACATCCTACTCTATTTCAACCGATTATTAAACGAAGATTGAGCGTATCTACGCAAACTATAAGATCGTTGGACAGTTCTCAGACTGTCGAACATACCACTACGGATAATCAAGAAAAAATAACAGGTGTTAACACTTCAGGTAATATAATACGATGTTTGTAATTCAAATGTACTAATTTTTATACTTATATCGCCAATTGATCGAGAACTTTCTAGTCTTATATATTAAAAAAATTGATGATTTCCATTGCGAGTCCGTTCAGGCGTTCTACCCAACCGATTTGCTTAATTTTTTTTTTCAATGAAAGGTATTGATGCACAGATCAGCTATCAACCATCGAATTTCATCTAATTTTCACCATTCTCAAGTTATACTCAAATGCGATTTCCCCCTGTACATTACTTATGGGAGTTTTTCACATACACACGTTCTATCCTCAATATCTCAGGTTCTATTCAAGATAGAGACTTCGTTTTGGTTTAAGAATACTCCCTGAAATACCTTGTTTCTTTTGAGTTTTTAACACTTAAATCGGTTGAGTTGGAGAGGAGCTAGGTGCAGACAGTCAATGTGGAGTTATGGATTTTTGTAGGTTTTTGGCAATTTTTCTACATTCATAGATCTATATCTCAGGTTCTTATATAGCTACAGAGTTCGTTTTAGTTTAAGCACACTCGCTGAAACATCTTCTTTCTTTTGGGTTCTTGAACACTTAAATCGGTTGAGTTGGAGAGGAGCTAGGCGCGGACATTCAATGTGGAGTTATAAATTTTTGTAGGTTTTTGGCAATTTTTCTACATTCATAGATCTATATCTCAGGTTCTTATATAGCTACAGAGTTAGTTTTTGTTTAAGCACACTCGCTGAAACATCTTCTTTCTTTTGGGTTTTTGAACACTTAAATCGGTTGAGTTGGAGAGGAGCTAGGCGCGGACATTCAATGTGGAGTTATAAATTTTTGTAGGTTTTTGGCAATTTTTCTACATTCATAGATCTATATCTCAGGTTCTTATATAGCTACAGAGTTAGTTTTTGTTTAAGCACACTCGCTGAAACATCTTCTTTCTTTTGGGTTTTTGAAGACTTGAATCGGTTGAGTTGGAGAGGAGCTAGGCGCGGACATTCAATGTGGAGTTATGGATTTTTGTAGGTTTTTGGCAATTTTTCTACATTCAAAGATCTATATCTCAGGTTCTAATATAGCTACAGAGTTCGTTTTGGTTTAAGAACACTCGCTGAAATACCTTGTTTCTTTTGAGTTTTTGAACACTTGAATCGGTTGAGTTGGAGAGGAGCTAGGCGCGGACATTCAATGTGGAGTTATAAATTTTTGTAGGTTTTTGGCAATTTTTCTACATTCATAGATCTATATCTCAGGTTCTAATATAGCTACAGAGTTCGTTTTGGTTTAAGAACACTTTAAGAACTTGAGAAGAAATTAGTCAGCTAAATTATCGAATTCGAATTTAAGCACCGAACAGATCTTATTTTTATTTATTTAAGCCTCTATATTGACTTTTTCGACGTTGTCTAGTGTAATAATTACTGATTTAGAGAATTTATTTGTAGTTTCAATATCACCACTCAATATAATTCAAAATGAGGTGAAGCACGTCTTGGAGAATGTCGTGAATAATGTGTTGATATTGGAAAGCGATAGAATGCAAAGAAATGTCGAAAATAACATTCAAGACATCAAAATACTATTAGAAGATATAATTCAAGAAGTATGATTACTTTTAATATATATTAATATATTAGATTCGGATATCTCATTGTTTATTTGTAGATTTTATTATCTTTGGACGAAAAACAACCGCCTCGAGAAAAGAGTTTTCAAGTTCTTCCGAATAAGACAGATACTGCCACGATTTTAGACAAAACGGACTGCGGTAATTCCGAAAAAATAAATTTAATCGATAGGGATTCGATTTTCAGAAAAGTAGGTTCAATATTATTTTTAAAAGTAACTTTCACGAACGTGGTTTAGATGTTATTTTTTAGAAAAGTAAATTTGAGGTTAAACAACCAATAAAACGGAAAGGAGCTTCGAAAACTGGAGTTTCGAAAGGGAAACATTTTCCGAAAACTCCTTTATGTTATTTAGAAATATGTCGTAAAAATCAGGATGATCCGTCGTTACCTTGCAAGTAAGAAATTGTCATTGTGCATATTTATTAAAAAAAATCCCGAACCACGTCGAATTGGAATTATAAATTGATATTATTCAACGTAATAATGAGACCCAAGGTCTCTACATTTTCTATTTAGAAACATTTTTGTTTATAAGTTTACTGCAACAATTAATGGAATAAAATGCATTACAGAATAGTTCTCCATACAAATTGCTCTCAATTGAAAAACTGATCTATGATATGGTTGCCAGCAATCCATATTCAAAAATTAGTCTTTTGAGGATCTTCATTATTGGTTCAATAATGACCAAAGACAGTTAAACACGTAGGCCTTCTGATAAATCCATCGAGTCCTACTTGAAATCACGAATGGACGATTAAAAATCGTTTTGGCTAGAGCTGTTTGACGCCACTAGGCTTGCCCAAGTATTCGAACCATGCCCAAGAGAAAGCAGGGCACTCACAGATGACGTGGTCTGCATTCGCTAGCGGGCCCACATACAGTGTGTCCACGTAAGTTGGCGGCATATGGGAAACTTTTCTATTATTAATTTTACGAAAAAAAGTTATACCTTATAAAAAGTTCTGCATGGTTCAAAACCTAAAATTCAATTAACAGATGTTAAATTTTTTCAGTCGTATACGAGGTTAGTCAAAAAATGTGATTTTTGGTCTAAAGTAGCTTTCAAATATTCAACATTGTTTATTCACATTAAAAAAATACTTTTTTCTTCATTTTCTAGGCTTTTCCTAGGCTTTGCGAACTGTCTAAATATTTCATAAAGTGCCACGGTATAAACACTTTTTTTAGGCAGTCTAACAGTGTTTTTCATAGTTTTTAGATATTCGTATTGTACAGTTTTATGTTTGACAGACGTATTTGTTTATGAAAAGTTAGACATGCCACCAACATTAAGTCTGGAAGAGAAAATTGAGATTGTGCCCAATAGTGGGTGATAAGTATAAAACATTTCGAGAAGCAGCAGATATTTTTAATTTCCGACATCCAGATAAAAATATCCAAAATGAAACTGTTAGAAAAATATTTAATAAATTTAAGACTTATTTAGCAAAGAACGCCGAAGCGTGGTGGAAAATAATGACGTTGCGATGCAGTACTCCCTGCAACTGAGCATCCTAAATATCCTTTGCGAAAAAGGACATCTTCATCGCCAATGTATATATAAAAAGTACAGTTTCAAAGATTCTGAATAAATGCAAATATCATCGTTACAAACCTCAAAAATTTCATACTTTAAGACCAGGAGATAATAATAAACGATTTGAATTCCGTTGTGACATACAGGGAATCTTAGTATTGGAGCAGCATTCTGTCGTTGGGGGGAAGTGATACAAATCCATATTTTACGTTGAAAACTCGGGACCAATATTCGTTCAAACCAAACGTGTGGTGCGGAATGTATAAAAATCAAATAATTGGACCTTTTTTTATCAGAGAAACCTTGAATGCTGATCGTTATTTGTGCTTTTTTAACAATAAAATAAATGATTGTCTTGAGAACCTTCCCTTACTTGAACGGCGGCAGATATAGTTCCAGCAGGATGGTGCCCCATGTCACAGCAGATTGGATGTACGTCGATACGTTGAAAATATTTTCAATGGAAGGGTTTTTCATCGTTTTTCGGAAATTCCTTGGCCTCCGCGGTCTCCAGATTCAACCCCACTCTTATGGGGTTAATTAAAGTAAAAAGTTTACCTTCAAAAGCCATTTGAAGATGTTGACCGTTTAGAGAGAATAATTGCAGAAGCGGTTCGTAATATAACTCCCCATATGGTTGGTAATGTCTTAAGAGAACTGTTACATGGAGGCATTTGTTAATTGAAGATAGTGATTATTCATTAGTATTTATTACAAAGTAAACTATACATACAAACTTGATTTAAATGCATCGTTAGAATATGTGATTAAGCAACTCAAAGGTTATCAGTGTTCAATAAAAATTTAGAGATAATTGTTTTTAAAAGTTTATTTAGCATTTATAATTAATAAATGCAATTCATTAAAGTGCAAACTTGAATTTCCAACGTAATCGCAGAGAAAATGTAGAAAAAAGTATTTTTTTAATGTGAATAAACAATGTTGAATATTTGAAAGCTATTTATAATTCTAAACAATTCTTTATAACCATTTTTGATATTGTGAAAAAGTTAAAGTTACTTTACTCTAGAGCAAAAATCACATTTTTTGACAAACCTCGTATACGACTGAAAAAAATTAACATCTGATGATTGAGTTTTAGGTTTTGGACCATGCAGAACTTTTTAGAAAGAATAACTTTTTTCGTAAAATTAATAAATATTCTTTATTTTAGGCCTCTTCTGTTTTAAAATTAGTTTTTTTTTTAATAATTTTTGAAAAAGATAAAATTCGACGTTTATATTTTGATAAAGACTTAAAGAAAAGTCGAAACGTCAAATTTTATCTTCTACTTTCAAAAATTATTAAAAAAAATTGTGTGTGTCAGCTCCGACGCACGACTGGAGTTTACTCCGTAAGTTCGATAGTCTAACCAGACGCAAAAAGAGTTTATTTAACTTAAAAAAGATTGATACTGTATAAAAAGGGTAAATTTGTTAATTAATGAAAATAATATACATATATAAATATATATTTATCCAATTTATTCATTTCATATACATTTATTATAACTAATCGACGAAATATGTTACATTAAACTTTTTACAAATAGTCAATTTCAGATGTGCATAAATATATCATTAGGAATGTTGATAAATTATGTAATTATTATTATCAGACTATTATCATTTTTTTTTAAATATTAATTAAATCAACATTGTCTGCATTATTAATTACAGTGACAAGTGGTTTATGGTAACTAAAATAAAACACATGGACGTTCACGAATCTTGAAAATACCGCATCAATGGTTGTACCATACCTCGTTGTCCTCATTGCTCTATCAGAAACAATATCTAAATTCAGTCCAGATTTTAAAAATTTTATTAATGTCAATCCATCATCTTTGTTAAAATCGACATTAAAATCGCCACTCAGTACGAGCGGCAGTAATGGTATTATATATATTTATATGAACTACATCTATAATTATTAAAATATTTAATAAATACAAATTGCACACGCTCATACATATAATACATGAATTATAACGTACCTTGCAACCACGTGTTTGTTAGATGTTCCGGCAATATCATCTACACCTCTTTCTGCCATAGTTCTTTGAAAATACTTTCAGTTCACTTTAGCGGAACACAATGATAAAAATTAAAACTTCACAATAACAATATTAATTATTGACATTTATAACAAAAAAAAGGATGTTGACACTGACAAATTAGAAAGTTGCGCATCATAGGGTGCGCACCAAAAACGTAACGAGGTCATTCATCGATAGATTTTACTCCTCACATTTTTCTCATACCGGGCCCCTTATATATTCAAATCGATTCTTAAGGAGTAAACTCCAAAAATATTGTCGATTTTTCTGATAATATTATCGAATTATTGACTACAGTTGTTAATATTTAAAAATTATTTATAAAATAAATCATAATAACGTGGAAGAATTTATAGACATCGACAAAAAAATTAATTTTTGGTTAGGTTAGAAATTTTCTATTTTATGTGGATGCGCTCGATAATTCATATTGGGTTGATTATCTAATTTTATGTGTTGTTTTCAAATATATATTTATATGAACTACATCGATAATTATTAAAGTATTTAATAAATACAAATAAATACATGCTCATACATATAATACATGAATTATAACGTACCTTGCAACCACGTGTTTGTTAGATGTTCCGGCAATATCATCTACACCTCTTTCTGCCATAGTTATTTGAAAATACTTTCAGTTCACTTTAGCGGAACACAATGATAAAAATTAAAACTTCACAATAACAATATTAATTATTGATATTTATAATAAAAACAGCAATATAAGTATGTTGACACTGACAAATTCTTAAGGAGTAAACTCCAAAAAATTAATTTTAAAATAGAAGAGACCTAAAACCAAGAACATTTAGATGCATTAGATATATCGAAAGGAAATAAATAAGAAATTAAAGATATTATTTTATTGAGATGTACATATTTTCTTTTGATATGTTTAATATCGATGTATGAATAACATGGATTGTAGAATATGCCTGTCTACTCGATGTATATGGGATTTTCGTAAACTTAAGCATCCCATCTAACTTTTTCATCACACAGTGTATTTGCAGGTGATTTATCACCTGTCTCACATGAGCAAACTCGAGAAACTAGTCACTTCTTATTGTACTCGATTTTTATCATTTCAGAATTGACATTAACTAAAATTAGAAATATTTACAATTTATAATTTTAAAACAATTTGCTGAGGCGTTTTGATGAAACCAAAAAGTATTTTCAATGAATATCAACTAAAAATCTGTGAACGTTATAGTTTTAGTAAAAATTTGATTTGATTCTATTCAATTGCTTCAATAAACATTTTTTGTACAGATTTAAGAGATCTTTCAAAAGATATTTCACTAGCCTACTTCACATTCGAAAAATTGGATGTTGTAGGTTGTAATTCGAACAAAATTGAAGGTAGTATTTAAATTTGACGTATTTCGGGAATTAATTTGAATAATTTATGTAGATTAACCGAAATAATGAATTATTAAACACTGCATGATTGTTTTATTATTTTATTATTTTGAATAATTATTTTAGATGTATGAAATGTTTGCCAGAACAAAACAGATATTATTGTTCTTGTTATGATTTAATATGTAAAGATATAGACGAAGAAATTATCGGTATTACAACGTTCAAGGTATGTAAAAAAATATTTTACGATAAAAAAAGTTATTTTTTGCGTTACCGTATGTCGCATGTGGATCTTGTAAAATCAGTTTACGCACAGCATCGATGTTTTTTGGCACAGCAGCCGATTTTGGACGACCTTCACGAAATTCATCCTAGAGCGAAATGCAACCACAATCGAGTTCAGAAAACCAGCGAAATACGATGGTGGGAGCGCCTAACTGACCCAAGTTTCCTATGGGATAAAGACCTACCATCGCCCCAAAATGGCCCATTTCAATTTTTAATTGTCATAGAATCACTCTATATAATAAATAGATATTTTTGATTAATGTTTTTTTTTAGAACACGCGGACGCAAGAAAATATAACAAATGATTTAAAAGAAACACAAAATGGAACAGATATTTGTAAGATTTGTGATGCTCAAAAATGTAGTTGCGCTTTCCAATCTCGACCCAAAATTGGTAGATCTCCACCGGTGTGAATAAAATTTAATTGTACTATGTCTTGTTGTTTTCCCATTTTTTGATAGTATCATCGACATTTAGATCATTTCGAAATGAAGTATCAAAAATGTATTAGATATGAATTAGATAGTGATCTATGAAAATGATACCGAGGTAGGTCGACACCTCAAGATTCTATCTGTTTTTAAACGAATATTCAATTAAAGGATGCCTAAAATCAAGACAAATATATAAAAAAATGTAGAAAATCAATAGTTTTAAAAGAGGATCATAATTTTTTGCAGTTTTAAGTAATGCCTTACAGTAGACTCTCGCTAATCAGGCAGATATCAGACCAGGGTTGTGCCGGATTAGCAAAAACGCCGGATTACTGAAGTAATATACAAAAATTACAAAAAAAAAGGGTTTTATTGAAAAATTTATTGAAAAATAAAGTACAGTACTGCAATACTGAAGTAATCTTTAACACTTGCGTAATGGTTATGTGTTAAAAGGGGTTTTTAATACAACTTTGTATTTTTAACACTTACAGTAATGATTGCCTATTCTATTGGGGTGAAAAAACTGGAAATTTTCTTTTGTTTCTTCGCTTGAAAAGAGGTTTTTAACACTTTTTCTTGGAGCCTTTCCAATACTCGGCTAACTGAGTGAACAGCAGAAACTTCGTCTTGTTTGTCGTCACATTCTTCTTCCCTACTCATCGCTTCTTCGATTATCACTTCACCTGTCATAATATTTCTTCTTCCTCCCCCCCGTTAGCCAGCTGTCTACATCTTCTGTTGTAAAGATTTGGCTTTCGCTTTCATCAATAAGTTTTCCTACAATTGTGTCACGCAGCTCTGTTATTTCATCAGGAAGCGAAACGTCTATTTCCTCTTGGCAATCTTCTTTTTGTACTGCTCTAACGACGTCATGTCGGGCCATAAGTTACGCCATGAACAAACAATCACTTTTTCTGGTAGGTTTTCTCAGGCGTTTGCGAGTGAAAAACTACATCCTTAAGGTTTGTATCTTTCAGCGACTGGATTATACTGTCTTCCTTAGACAATACTTTGTACAGCAAAGCTTTTTCATACTGCGTTTCGAAAGCTTGAATCAAATACTGGCCCATGGGGTGTAAGAGTGGTGTAACATTCGGTGGCAAGTACATGACACAGATACCACCACTTTTCAACTCATCTTGATCCTGGTGGCTAGGGCAGTTATCCAAAATGAGAAGAGCTTTTATAGGCAGTTTCTTTTGTTTTAGAAACTTTTTTACTGATCGTACGAATATTCCATGAAACCATTCCTTAAAAACATCCTGAGTCATCCAACCTTTGCTTTGGTTTTTATAGTTTACCGGTAGATTGATATTTTTGAGAGGCCTTTGATTTTTGGCCTTGCCAATCACCAATAGATCCAATTTGTGTGTGCCATTCGCATTTGAACATGGCATAAACTGCTGCAGTGTGACTGTCAGGCTCAAAACACGAATTCCAAAACGCTTTTTGAATTTTTCCAGCCATCCTTCACTGGCTTTAAAGTCATTTTTTCTAATTATGTATTTTCTCGTAGAAAAATCTTGCTTTTTCTTTAAGTATTTCTCTCGAGATGGGCGTGTGACGATTTCGTTCTCGTAGGAACCAAGCGTATCTTCAACCTGCGGGAACTCACTCTCCAGTTTTTCTTACACTTTTTACGGTATCAATATTTTTGCAAAACGACTTAATCTTTTCACTGTTTTATCTTATATCATGTATCGTGGCACGGCCGCCGACATCGTATTGAACTTTACTTGAACAGTAAAGATAAAATATATAAGTACCATATAAGTACTTTCATCTGTACTCTACTTTGGTGTGAGGAAATCAGATTTTTATTTAAACAAAGATGTTGCAAAAAGCATAAAAAGAATATGACGGTACTAGATGAAGGAATTTTCAGGTACAATCATCTAGTGCAGGGGTCTCCAAATTTTCCAACCTTACGGCCATACTGATTACTCCAGTAAGTTCCGAGGACCTCTTGTAATAATTGGTACAAGTAAAATTAGTCCACATCTACAAACTATTGTCAGTGTAAATCTCAATTACATAAATCTCATTAGTATGCTTGTTATAAGTTATGTTTTTATTTAAAATGTATAAAATGTTAGTTGGATTCATTTCAATAATTTGTTAGTTATTAAATAGGTACTGAAGTTAAATATTTTCTGCATATTATACATGTCTTTACTCATTACAATTCTGTGTTTCTCTATCCAACTTATCACAAAAGGAGTTTTCAAGTATTCTAGTTCTCCGCGGGCCGGACAAAATCTGTCCGCGGGCCGGATGTGGCCCTCGGGCCGTAGTTTGGAGACCCCTGATCTAGTGCGTGATAGAGTATCTGGTAAAAAATTTAAAGCCCGAAATTTATCTCACAATTAAATTTTTTAATTTGAATATTGACTTTTAATATATCTACTATTTTTTTATTAATTAAAATTCTCGTAGCGGCATTAACGAGGAAGGGCGATTCGATAATACGTGATGTGAAAATGTAGTTTCAACAATAATATTGTAAAATGAATCAGGTAAATGGTATTTTTATTTTTATGAAATTAATTGCGATGATGTTTACATTTTTCGTATAAAAATAAAATGAACAATTGTTCCGTGTTCCGTAGACTTTAATGTCACAACTGGTCAGTTTTTATTGAAATTAAGACACGTCTTATAATATTCCACTAAAAATTAGTAACGACATAAATTTTTTTTTAATTTTGTTCATCTACGAACGTTATGAGTTTAATTCTAGGAAGAACGTTCAAGCGCAGACTCATAATTTTGCAATTAATTATAAAACAAATAAAATATACTTTGTACAAGGTAACATTAAAAAATGTTTTTATGTAAAAACATATCAGACTATATCAGCCTCGGTTTTTTCTATTCCAATTTGTGTCTAACATACATTTACATTTTTCATTATGTACCGAATTTTTAATATATCGTATACGAGGTCTTGTTATTAAATAACGAGACGTTTTTTCGGTAATTATACACTTTCACGGTCACCTAGTTTTTTGGCTCTAGAAAATCGAAAAATGGATGGATTTTAATGATCTTGGTCTCAAAATGTTCCATTTTACGGCGGATTTATAAAAAAAAATTAGTAGAAATAGCTGGAATGAAAATTTCTCATAGTTTTATTGTTTTAAATCGTAAAAAAACGGTTTTACAAAATAATCCTTTACAAAAAATTATCTCATTATCAGATAAAGTTCTTATATTTTTTTTGTATTCTACATCAATTAATAAACAATTTAAAAAAAAATCCAAAAAAAATGATTTTTCAGTTTTTATAGCTTAAAATGAAATCGATGAAAAACAATCAATTTTCGTGAATAGTTTCGTACTATATTCTATATTCTATATAATCCGCCGTAAAATGGAACATTTTGAGACCAAGATCATTAAAATCCATCCATTTTTCGATTTTCTAGAGCCAACCTAACCTAACCTAACCTAACATAACCTAACCTAACCTAACCTAGCCAAAAAACCAGGTGACCGTGAAAGTGTATAATTACCGAATAATTACCATAATTTTTTGTAAAGGATTATTTTGCAAAACCGTTTTTTTTACGATTTAAAACAGTAAAACTATGAGAAATTTTCATTCCAGCTATTTCTACTAATTTTTTTTATAAATCCGCCGTAAAATGGAACTTTTTGAGACCAAGATCATTAAAATCCATCCATTTTTCGATTTTCTAAATCGAAATTCCAAAAAACCAGGTGACCGTGAAAGTGTATAATTACCGTTTTTTCCATTGATCGAAGCAGTGCTGTAAGTTTTCTTTGGTGAGTGCCTTCAGGAGCTTTGTCGTTTTTTTGCTTTACCGCTTCCATCGACTCAAATCGGGTCCATTTCAAAGCAGACCTTTTTCTAACCTTTTAAAGAAATCTGAGCAGAACCGTTGACGCAAGAGCAGATTTTTCGGCACTAACTTTTGTCGTGCTTAATTCCCGGTGTAAAATTTTTCTAATCGTTTCTTTATCGGCGTTTACAGCCTCGGCAATCATTCGACGATCTGCACGCTCAGTTTGGTTCATTTTGGTCACTGTTTGAAACAGTCGCAGGAAGTTGGTCATCTTCAGAGCTCTCTCGGCCTTCACTAAAACACTTACACCACTCAAAAACACGCGCACGAGTTAGATAATTGTCCCCATAGGCTTTTTAGGACGTGCATAAACAACCCCAGCCGTCTGGGCGCCGTCTAGGCGCACTGTCTCGTTATTTAATAGTCAGACCTCGTATGTATATATATATATATATATATATATATTGACATTCCATATTTCAGATCTGTTTTCGTAGTCTTTTGGATCAATTGCTCTTATGATAGACCAATAGTAATACCCTAACTTATTCATCCAAAAGTACCCGATCAAAAATTTTTATATATTGTTGAAAACGCTCCCCCTCATTACTGAAACTTACTAAATTTACAGGAATAAAATTCAAATGTGAATTTAGGAAATGAATCTTCAACGATGTATTTTTGGTATTTGTTATCTTAATTTAATTTCCCAAAAACTCTTCGACAACCTTTTTGAATGCAGCTTTTTCATTAGGATATAAGAAACCTGAGAAACTGGGCTCAGTTAAATGTGTTTTTGGGGTAGAATAATATTTTTAGAGATCTACCGGAGACTTATCTTTGTTGTTCAGTTTAGAATGAGCTAATATACTATCTTATAATGATGTTTCTGGCCCTATTTTCTCCCAGACAAAGAAAACGAAAGTTTTTGGTGAGTCCACTTTGTAAACACCACAACAAACTAATGGCTTTGGGGTTGGTGCACATTTTCCATTGACGTTCTTCATACTTTATTAATTTTATCAACGTACACGGAGTCAAAGAGGTTGTTGAACACATCCTTGCCCTAGAAAAGCATGCATCTGTTTTATAATTTCTTTCTGTTATTCCAATCATGCTACTTTTGAAAAACTAAAACATATTACATTTTTCTCGAATAAAAAACGTCTCGTCGTTTCGTCTTTCACGTAGACTCATTCTTTTGTGTAGGATTCAAAGAAACGGCCACAAGATGTGACTCATTACGAAAGTGATAAAATTTTCATTATATTATTCTCTGGCATTCGCTTTTTAAGGATGGGAAAAACGTTGACTTCGACTAGCCAGATTACGTGATATCAGTGTCGTATACTTGTTTTCTTTTTTCTTTTTTCTACTTAAAATACAATAGGCTAGTTGACGAATTTTAAGACAAATAGGTTTTTTTACGTTAGTATTTTGAGTTTTTAGGAATGAATTTGAAATTGACCGCGAAAGAGGTCAAGACTGTCATGGCGTCTTAAATGACACACGTCACACCTCGCGAAACAACCATGTTTGTTTATGACAGTCAATTGTGTTTTTTAATAAATAATGAATACCTTGTAATATATATATTGTATAGTGCCCCAATGAAAAAGTACAACGATAAAAACGCCAGACAAATTACTCATATACGTTCCAAACAATAAAGAAATACGACGAAAGTGGTTAAAAATGGCAAATGACAAAAATATTTCTGTGAAGATTATTTTGATGTAAGTATCAAACAAAACTTGTTGTATATATTTATAAATGTATAGTAAAAGTAATGAATTTTGCAAAATCTACCATAATATACCAAACATATAAAATTTTATTACTTAATTAAGTTAAAGTTATAAACTTTGTATTCGCTAGCCTCAAAATCAGTTAAGTATTTTCATTCCACAGTGGGTAAATACAATTCTCTGATTGGTAACTGCTAATTAAATAAGAATTTGTTTGTTCTTTACATATAAGTTTTAATACTGCGGACTTTCGATGAAAAAAAGTATGTAGTCATTGAAAAAAATTTGTCAAGCATAACGGCGTTAATTTTGGGCAAATTACTGCCGTTTGCTTTGTTAAATACCGATTCCCTGGCAATTTATATCTGTCTTTCAAGATTAAACTAAAAACGAATTTTATTAATTTAACAATAATTGCTGGAAACTCGAAATAACCTTGTTACTTTATACGAAAATGACAGCTACAACATAGTGTTTCGCGAGGTGTGACGTCACGCTTTTCTGATTGGTGTTCAATGTCACGTGATTAAACACCTCATTTTGTCGATTTTATTTTCTATTATTTTTGTAGAAAAGTTGTTTTTTTATTTACTAATTATCATGGTCAATCACTAGAAACTCAAAGCCATCCGATTTATTCTTCTATTATCGGTAATAAATATTCGATTCTATAACAGATTGGTGGAATTATTCGTGTATATGAAAATATATGATAGTTTTAAAAAAATGTGAGACAGTTTAAATTTGTTGTAAAGTTTAACGACCAGGATTTGCGGTAAGGATGATATTATGGAAGTCGCATATTTTTCGGCATTAGGCTAGACAATAAAACTGTTTCTCGGTAAAGAATGAACGCACATATACGAAAGCAGGTGTTCATTTATACATAAACATAAAACAATACGTACAAAAGTGGATGAGTAAACCATACAAATCGGCTTCCTCATACCCAACACTGGCGTACCACAAAAATCACAAAATCACTTTTAATAAACTAAAAGTTACGATTGTTTCTAAAAGTTCCTATCAGCTGAGTAATACAAAACTCTGCTTTTTGCTTATTACCTGTAAAAAAGGTCGAGGTGTGCGATAATTTTAAGAGAATGCTCAAGTCCTCACTGCTCAGCAGGATTTCACACCCACCATATAGCCCTGATCCGGTCCCGTCCAACTATTTTTTGGTAGCAAAGCTGAAGACCGAGTTAAAAGGGTTAAATACTTAACGGCGACGATGAAATTAAACGTGTACGTACATAGTAGACGTTTGGGAAAATGCGTGGAAATAAAGGCAGAATATATTGAAAAATAACCACAGTTTTTTTCTATTTATGACATTTCTTTCTATATTAAACTACACATAACAATTTTAGCATTTCCGATTCAAGTAGTGGTTTTATACTACCGTCCGCACTTGACTGGCGGTTTCACTAAGAGAAGAAAGTGTTTCAACGGTGTTGTTCATTATTGCAACTGTGATCATTCGACTTTAATCATTAAATCTGCTTCCTAATGATGTACAACAAAGGATAATTCTCATTTAAAAATAAGAGTTTAGTGAATTTGAGACGGATTGACATTTGACAAGCCGGTTGACATTTGACAAGTTCCTGTATTATAAAAATATAACCAACATTAATTTTTTTTAGTTTTTCTTTGCGGCCTTATTGAGATTATTAAACTATGTGAGGAAGGATTATTTAATTATTATACATTTACAAAATCATCGAGTTAATTTTATTAATTACCCCAGATTTTATATCGGGATTTAAGCGTCGGTTTCCGTTTTGTTACGCCACTGATATTTTATCTGCGTTCATCTGGATACCATGCCCAAGATAGTGTTAAAAAAACCGTGAAGAGTAAAATGTATAAATTTAACACGAATCCGTACTTGTCCGGAATTCGGAATAAGAAAATAATTCATATGCAAAAATTATCATTTGTATAGGTTATACATACACTTACAACGGCGAATAGAAGAGATGCGATAGAGATGGACGTTGATATAACGAAAAAATAACACACTAAAAATAAGCAAAAAAAAACAGAATTCATTAAATTGATCTTTACCCCGACGATACTAGACTGCTCATTTGATGAAATTCGTTTTTTAATATTAGAACGAGATTCAAATAAAGCTGGGATCTAGTTAGATTGTTCCTCCCTTAGCTACCTTATATCAGGGGTGTTTATTTCTAAAGTTGGCACAACTTTTCAATGTGAAAAGTATATGAATCGGGCACTAGTATTGCTATGTCTATGGTCGCATTATTGGCGACGTTACATCGCCAAATAAAATGTACGGGTTCCAAACAGAACAAACTTTATTACATCGTTTTTAAGTTTATATTTCGAAATACGAGGTCTGGTTATTAATTAACGAGACTGTGCGCTTAGAGGGCTCCCAAAACACGTTTCCGTCACTATTATAGTATTTGTGCAGTAACGAACTTGCTTTTTTCTCGTGGACTGTTATAAATTGTTGTAAGACGCCTATTCGGACAATTTTCCATTTCGTGCGCGAGTTTTTGAGCGGTGTAAGCGCTTTAGTGAAGAGAGCACTGAAGATGACCAGCGCCCAAGTCGCTCCATGACCGAAAACAGTGACCAAAATCAACCAAATTGAGTATGCAGATCGTCGAATGAGTATCCGGATGATTGACGAGGCTATAAACGCTTTGAAAAATTTTACACGAGGAATTACACATGACAAAAGTGTGTGGGAAGTTGGTGACAAAAAATCTGACTCCTTACCAAAAGCCTTTGCGCCAACGGGTTTGCTCAGATTTCCTTGAAAGATTAGAAAAGGGTCTACTTTGTAAGGGACCCTTTTTCGTAACCAGTCTCTTAGAATCTTCTGAAGTAAACATTTTGAGGTTGAGTTATTGTTTCCGGCTCAATATGGAATATATAAGAAATAATTTTGATATCACACATAGTGTGTGTTTGTTATAACGTTTGTAACAAGTAACTAGTTATTTTTTTAAAATCGCCGCCGCCACCTCTGCTTAAAACGGCAATTATTTCTTAGTGGGGGTTTTTAAAAATAATATAAAACAACTTTCCCATCCTGTCAAAAGGGCATATCCAAATTTCAGGCATACATATTATTGTTTTAAATCTCTAAAAATGAGTGCAGTTACGATTTTGTGTATTTTGAGTGCGTTTGCTGTAATGACTTTTGGACTTCCTAGAAGGAGAGGTAATATATAAATAATAACCATCTTCACTTACATCTATTGAATAATTTTCTGACAAATACAAAAATTCTAAACGATTCTAAATCGTTATATCCCAAGTTTCTTCCATTGAACTTTCACCTATATCATCTTTCGTAGATGTGTCAAATAAGTTTTTTTTTTCGATCCCATGTGCTACAAACAGTTTTGAAGATAAATCATAAGTTGCATACAAAGAATATAATGAAAATAACTAACAGTTAAGAATGAATGAATTGCAGTTGTCAAACAAAACTCTAGGATTTGAGTTGTTTTATAGTAATCCGGCTCGAAGGACCACACGATTTTAAATTTGGCTACGAAAGATATCAATTAATCTAACTATTGTAGATGCTCTCAAATTGTTTTTATTTTTAACGAATCATGGGCGAAAAAAAAATCGCAAAGGAAAAGAAACCAGACACAACTCGACCTCCCGGACGACCACCTATAAAGTGGTCCTCAGCATCCCAACTGAAAACTCCTGGAAAACCCTTGATGCAGGACCTAGTCCTAACGTAAGAAGAAGAAGAAGATGGGCGAATCTTTAGTTAGTTCATAACATTTATGAGGAAATGAAGAAGGAACAAAGTGCATATAGGAAATGGAAACAAACGATTGATAATATACTTATATTCAGGAAGAATTACATATTACATTTATCGATTTAAAAGCTGCATTCGACTCAATAGACTGAAAAATCCTAGGAAATATTATATTATTAGGAAAATAGGAATCCCGAAAGAAAAGGTACCAAAAAGAATATATGAAAATATATTGAAGAATCGATCGATCGACAGAAATAGGAGTGAAACTGGAAGACATCCTGCTTATATTACTCGTGGATAGGATGTTGAAAATAATAAAAGAGAAGCATCAATTGGCTACAGAAATCTAAAACCGATAAAAATGAACTGATCAGTATAATGAGATGATGTAGTATTAGTAGCAGATAAACTTGAGAGAATGGAAGAAAAAGTAGATACGTGGACAATAAAAGACCTGGGAATAAAAGGAAATTCCAAAAAATGCAAGGTGATGGTGGTCAACCAAAAGAAGGGAACATCGAAAAGATTTAACAATGAAACGACAAAGAATAAATGTCTACATTTGAAAACCTGGAAGGAAACTTGGATAGAAGTTAAGAGTTAAAGGAAAGAAGGAAGAAGGGGAAAAACAAAACGACAAATGAATGCAGTAACAAAGATTCGGAAAAAATGGAAAAATGGATAAAAAGAAGACGTGAATACAAAACTCTCAATACTCTGACTTTCAAAAGGAATAATGAGTTCTAGAGAAGAAGAAGATGAAGTAAATAATAGGAATAAATCATTTTCGTTGATTAAATTCAAAATATTCTTTGTGAGTAGATGTGTTATAAATAATACTAATTAAAAAATGTTAGGTTTTTCGACGTAATGAGGGATTACAAAATTTCATTGTATTAAGGGGTCTAATAATCTAATAAATACCAGAAAACATTCTAATATATTATCTATAATAATATTTTTGAAAATTCTCTGTAGATATTTACGCCGAGGAATCTCCTCCGGGGTATGTTGTCGGGGGTTACTTAAAAAAACCCATTGCAAATCATGATTATTTACCTTCAATGTCGACGTTCGTAACAAAAGATGTCGTAGCTACAAATACTTTCGCAGGAATACCACAAGATACCGCTTGGGATACTAACACAAAGGAAGATTATACCGAAAGGGATCCGCAGAATATACCGATCAACAGTAAGCTTGGTATCGTGGTAACTTTGGCTACATCCTGTATAAATATTTGTATTATTTTAGCTCCCGAGTTAGCCATAGAAGAAAATGCTTCCAGTGATAGTTCATCAACTACCGGTGTTGAAAATAATGATGGTAATAATAGGGAAGTTAGAAAAAAAGGGAGGAAACCATCTAAACCTCAGGAAGATGAAGATGATGATACTCCTTGGTGGTTTACTAAAGGTACAACTTTCCTGTTTCCGTGTTGTCACGAAAATTATATTCTATCCATGAATTTTTCGAAAATTACCTACTAATTGGAAAAGAACGACGATTATTACGAATTTAACATTTAAACAAATCAGTTAACTCTATTATTTTGTACAGGAATATAGTGTAGTGTAGGAAACAATAATAATTAACCCAGTAATTGGTATTGATTTTAGGAGGCGGGCCATCGTTCACCTCATTTTTTCCTATAAATATCAGCGGAGGAGTACGACGTCGCTCTGGAGGGCCGATGGATGAAAACGATACGCCCTCTGGGTCGGCCACAGCTATCGCCAATTCGTTTTCTACTGGTAGAGGTATCAAATTTGGTATATTTTATTATGACATAATTAAAAAAAAAAGACATTTTAACAAGAGATGTATCACTTAAGAAGTTAAAATTACATGTCATGTTAGAAGTAGATCCACATTTGTGAAGTAGAAAAATTACGAATTTTAGAAAACATACAATACAACAAACCATGCGATTTTTAAAACTTTGCCAAACATTTTGCAACATTCCTAACTGCTCAAATCTTCTTATTTCCTGAATATTGGCAGGTTTTGTTTTATAAACGATGTTTTTTTAAGTAACCTTACAGGAAATAGTCTAAAGGATTCATGTCGGCTGATCGCGGGGGTCATTCGATAAAACCACGTTTTGATTATAATATTTTTCCATCATTAGGTCTGCAAACTCTTCACGTCTGTCAAAATCATCTGACAATTCTTGAACCAACGCTTACTTTGCATGGTTGGAGTTTATTATCGAGAAAATTTTCGATACGGATGATCGAGAAATATCAAATTCCAAGGATATTTGTCTAGTACTCAAGTTTTCAGTTGATGCAGTTTTTCTGCGTCTCGATTTTAATAAATCTATTACTGAACCAGTTTCCTTAACCTTTTTTACCAATTAACTGACGGTAGATCTTGTTATGGGATTTCGGTTAGGATATAAATTATTAAAGATGAAAATGTAGCTATATTTCCGAAATTATGGCATTTGGGTATAGGAAACATTAGATAAAAAATAATTAGTATTTCTTAAGGATTTCGAAAATTGAAAAATGATTCTTTTGAAATAACAGAATTCATTATTTTTCCGGAAAAATGAAATAATGTAAATACCACCGTAATACCGGCCGTATCACACGACCTTTGTACAAGACAATTTATAAAAATCGTTTTTGAGATAATTGAAGCGTTTCATACATAAAACTCACTCTGTATGTGGAGAAAATTTTGAGCAGGAGCGAAGTTAAACCAACTAATCTATTGAGTTGAGCTTCTAAATTATTCACAAAAAAATTTATTACTATTATTTCGTGTGAACGCCGTTTGTCATCAATATTGACAATTGAAAATATTTACATGATTATAATTAAAGTCATATTCGAATTTTAGGTGGTGTGGCAACATCGCACGCGACATCCTTCGGTGACCCTTATTTAGCATCATTGTTTTTAAAACACGGAATGTACGATCTTAAAGGAGATGGACATAGAAAAGGATCCACTACATATTGATGAATATTTATCTAGTTTGAAATATGAGAAAATATTTTCTTCTAACCGTATAAAAATATTAAATCGATGTATTGATGATTTTTAATTCAAAAATATTTATTCTTTTGACAATCTATTTATTATATAAAAGTTATATAACAAAAAAGCTTTTTTCTTTTAAATATTATTTGTGTTCGAAGTGTAAATGTTTATCTAATAGGAAATACAAACAATCAAATTTAAGTGACAATTAAAACGCAATAAATTTTTTATTAAAGTAATACCGAATAGCTTGTGGGAATAAATTATTAGTCCATCAAACGAGTCAATTAAGGAGTATCTACACGGTTACACTAGCTAAAAATAATTTTTTTTTTGGTAAAAATGGTTGTCTACACGCATTCGAGTATTTTCAAATAATTATTAACATTACAACAAGTACATTTGGTAGATTATCTGTGAAGAATTATCTAATATTTCGGAATATCTAGAAGGAAAAGTATGCAATTACAAATTCAACGACTTTTCCAAATAAAACCAAAGTTCTATGATAAGATTTACTATTCCGGCAAAATTTACTTTCAAATAACAACACAAACAATGAAAAAGATAAAACAAAAGAAAATAAGTTGACAAAAACGGATAGAAAAAGAATAAGAACAATTTTAGGACCGTTTAAAAACGTGATAACAGTAAATGGTTATGGTAAAGTACAAATCAGCTAAGAAAAGGCCAGACGCGTCATAACTGACAATTGTTCCGTATTTTTAATGTAGAAATGCAAGTGCTAAATAGTCTGGCAACGCTTCACATCTGCCGCATGGTCCAAATCAGAATTCGAAGGGAATCGTCGCGTAACCAAGGATCTCTTACCATTGCGAGTCCCTCTTCGATGTTGCCAAGCCTTTACTTAGGAAGGAAAGTACGGTAATATTATAAATAATTTGAGCTTATGGTCAGATGCATAACCGACCGAACATCGGACATTCAGCATTTAGTATTGTTCGTTGTTCAGTAGATGGTGTGATTTATTGTGTCCGGTGTTATTTTTAGTCTGTGCATAGTTTATTCTACAGATAGCGCTGTTTTTGAACATTAGGGGCAAAATCGTTTTAAATAATGTCCGCAAAAAAAGTTGGAAAGCAAGGTCTTATTATACGCAGCCAAGGACGAGAAATCATAAGCAATATTATTAATTTCATGAAAAAAGAGGCAGATGAAGGAGTGTGGGAAGCTAACGGAGACTCAGAAGTCTAGTGAATGCTACAGTAGGTACAACAAGAAGAACAAGGAAGCATCGATTAAAGTGGTTAAAAGACATAGAAGAGAAATTGAATAGTAGAGTGGGAAATAATCGATAGAAAAAGAAAACCAAGGACGATGTATAACATGGACAATAATTAGCAATATAGTATAATAAAAAAAGTAGGCAAAACGGATTTAGAAAGCATTATTCGGCTCAATCCCACCTCCATATATGTACAAAGCTAGAGCTTCTTTATTTTTGAACATATTGTAAATATCGCCGAGGGTTTTTCTTCTATTTAGAGACCTGCTTTATTGAATGACTATTTATCGAGTGCGGCATCCGTAAAAACATTAAACTTGCGATTATAGAGGGTAGATTTGAAGAGGATCATCTCATATGGGGGCTTAGCTTGAAAACTGTCCGCTTGTAAACGGTAAATTATAATTCAAAATTTGACCAGAATGGCGCTACTGTCGGACGAGATACCATATGATCGTTCAGATCAGTCTTCCGTCCGTCTTATTTGAATGACCTCTCTCAAATAGAGTGAAGTATGCAGCTAAGATTATATACTCGATGTTTAAAAATTTGGCGACAAAGTTCGATCCTAGCGACATCTCTCAAATTGGTTTAGTACCAAGAAAAAAGATTTCTATAATCAAAGATTTGATCTAAGGTTCATATCCATGCTAATTTCGCGGGAAATTTGAAAATAACTCGAGGAATTTTAAATGCTGGAAGCTAGTTGTCGCATCAAATTGTGAATAAAACAAAAGTATTATGCAAAATACTGACAGTGTCAATAGTTGTGACTACAACTATTAAAATTATATAAAAAAATATTGCCATTCTGAATTCATAGGGGAGACTTAGCCAATACGGAATAGTCGGATAAAACGGGATACTGGCCAATATTTAAAAATAAGTAGCGCCATCTGACGATTGGAGGTGTTAATCGCTACAAATAACGTTTATTTAAATGTGACAGGTGGCTAGGCAGTTTATTTATCGATCTGTGATGAGTGACAGTGACAGATTGAAAAATTAAGGTTATGCTATTTTGTTGTAGCGGTGTTTAATTAGGAATTTTTTAGTTTTAACAAGCGAAATTAATAACGGTGAGTATTTTTTATGACTCTGTGAATATGTGGCTATATTTTGTGACATTTGTGAATATGACAACTAATTTTTTTGTGAGAAAATTTTGAAAAACATTTTTTGATGTGCTGTCGGGCAAAATAGGATACCAAACGGATACTATCCGGTTTTGTCCAATCAAAAACGCTATAGAATTTAATGACGATTTTAAATTTTGTTTCTTGCAGGCTGATTAAAAGATAGAAAAACATATCAGTCTTAGAATGAGGAAAGTATGCGCCAAGCAGTGGAAGAGGCTCTCGAAGGAAGAATAGGATATCTTAAAGCTTCTAAACAATTTGGGAGAGGATTCAGGGAAAAAGGGAAAAGGGAAGAGTTGGTGCGACACATTTTGTCTATGGAATCGCGACTATTTGGTTTTACTTTAAAAATGACTTTCGAAGTTTGGCTTTTCAGTTAGCTGAACGCAATGGCTTAGCTAATCGATTTAACAAAGACAAAAAAATGGCCGGTGAAGTTTGGTTATACAGTTTTCTAAAGAGACACCCAAACGTTAAACTTCGTACCCCTGAACGAACATCACTTGCTAGAGCCATGGGCTTTAATAGACCTGCTAAAATACCATCCGAACGGATTTGGAACGTCGACGAGACATGTATAATGACAGTGCCAAAGAAAAGATCAAAATGTTTATCACAAAAAGCAAGTTGTATATCTTCAGTTGAACGCGGCGTTCTTGTTACTGTGGAAATTTGCTACTGCTGGTGTATTTATGCCACCTACCTTTATTTTCCCCAGATCCAGAGCAAAATCTGAGCTGCTAGATGATGCTCCTCCTGGAAGTAAAGCTCTTTATCATTCGTCAGGATGGACGCAAAAAGAGATTTCCACGAATTGGCTCAATCAATTTATTGAGTTCTCCAAACCCTCCAAAGAACATCCTGTGCTGTTACTTTTGGACGGACATACGACCCACAAAAAAAATTTAGAAGCTCTGTTTTCCATCGTATACCACTCACCGTTTGCAACCTCTAGACGTCAGTTTCATGTCCAGGACGACCAGTTACAATATCTCAGATAGGCAAGCTTTACGGACAAGCATACATGAAAGCTGCTAGCATTCAAACAGCAGTCAATGGGTTTAAAAAGACAGACATTCAACCTCTTAATCCAGAAGTCTTTGACGACTGGATGTTTGAGCCAGCTGAAACGACAGACACACCGATGAACAATTCTTTAATTGGTCTGGTTGAACAAAATAATAGGCCACATACACCAATACCACAGAACCGAGTTGAATTTGAAGAAGAAAAAGAAGGGTATGATGCAGAAAATGTTAGACACTCTCCAAGAACACCGTCATTGCCTCCAGATCCTGTCACACCACGAAAATCACCCAAGGTGTTTGAAAATAAGGATTATAATACTCCTCCTCCTGTTTCTTGCATCAAATTCTATACAAATGCGACACCATCCAC
Source organism: Diorhabda carinulata (assembly GCF_026250575.1). Lineage (NCBI taxonomy): Eukaryota > Metazoa > Arthropoda > Insecta > Coleoptera > Chrysomelidae > Diorhabda > Diorhabda carinulata. Next base: position 15,601,270 of record NC_079472.1, on the reverse strand, counting down.
CAGCACGAAGTTTGAAATAACACCTCAACAAGTAGTTCCACTTCCTCACGCAGAAAGAAGAATTAATGCTAATGATGAAAGGAGAGGAAAAACGGCTATACTAACTTCAACACCTTACAAAGAAGAGCTTGAAGCATCTATAGAGAAAAAGCCTAACAAGAGGCCCAAACTGAACTTGAAAAAAATCAAAAACCAGAAAATACCAAAGGAAAAAATAAAAAATGTGTTACTAAGCCAAAAAAAGAAAAGAAAGAAAGAAAAAAAAAAGAGTTGGCAGTTCAGAAGATGAAGAGGACAACGAGGAAGTTTGCATTTACTGTTCAGAACTGTATTTCAAATCTAAGTCTGACGACGGTTGGATAATGAGCCCGGGCTGTCGACTTTGGGCTCACGAAGCTTGCGCCGGGGTGGAGAACGATGGTGGGCGATACTCGTATGATTTTTGTCGGAATTAAATTCCTAATTTTGTTTTTTATTAGAAATATAAGACCTAAAATGTATTCTGTATATATTTTACTGGACCAGGTGGACAAAATACGACTTTTTTCAGAAATAACTACACTTAAACATACAAAGGAATCAATGGACAAGTTACAGTTCAAAAATGATGACTATCAATAGAATAGTTAGGGAGTTTCGAGTCAAATAACGTTAGCTATCCCGTTTTGTCCAACTCTCCCCTACTTACAAGGTTCCTCAACAAGGGCTTGAAATAATCGCTTCCTTGTGTACACCTTAACAGGTTTTTTTGTTCCCTCTATTGGGCTGTTACTAGTATAGGTGCTAATAGAGGAACTAGTCCTTACAATTGATTCTAAAAAATGGGCGGATGTAATTTGGGCGCTAAAGGATTAATGTACGTTTTACAACATGTAAACTAGGCGAAGGGTCATTTTAATCCTATGTGTATTTTGGGCGCTAACCGACTGAAGTACATGATTTATGAAATACAGTTATTTATTAAATCACCGACATTTATAATAAGATATATTTTAGTATTTTTAGATTTTCCTATAAGAGAAATAACCTATTATCACTTAAGTCCGAAAAAATTTACCGTTAGAGGGGGCTCCTTTGCACTTTTTTTAAATGAAAAATAAAGTTTCCTTACAACATTTTCGTAACACTCTACAGAATAAAGTAATTTATTTTTCTTTATATTTTTATTTAGTACTTAAGTACATATTACATATAAAATAAGAGATTTACATAACCTAACCTAACCTAACCAAACCTAACCTAACCTAACCTAACCTAACCTAACCTAACCTACTTAAAAATCTATCAACTTTCCCTCTATTGGTTTATTTTATGACTCGACCTACCTGCACTTCTTAGCGCCGAAAATACATCTCGGCTTATCTACCCTTCTTGGTCAGACAGGTGAAGAAGGATGGTTAGCGCCCAAATTACACCCGCCGTAAAAAATGTTTCAATTAATCTCAATAGAAAAAGGAAATCAGTAAGCAGAAATAAACAATTGGACAACTACATTATAGAAAATATACAATGACATTTATCTTTCACCTAAATATTAATATGAAATAAAAACATAAAGCCTGTTCCCAAGATGTTAAACACATCAATCCATTTCTCTTTGTTTTCAAGTAACTACCTGCTTATAACTGCCATAAATGGTTTAATCATGCCTATACCCTAAATGTACAATGATTCAAACAATTTAGCATCTTGATTACATGACTAGAAGATTTTTGTGGAAATAATTTATTACTATACAGCCTTTTTGGAGTTGAAAATGAAGATGGGTGCTTGTGTACCCAAAAAATTCTGTACAACAAAAACGGCAATTTTTTTTCTCTGCGTAACTTTTCACTAGGATTCATAAGAGGTTTATTGTCACAGTAAATATAAGTACTTACCATGTAAATGTAAAGTTGGCAGCGAAAGTTTTTTTAACCTGCCATTGGGGTTTCTACAAATTGGTTCAAATATTCTATGTGTTGATAATACTGTATCTGCACGCATTAACTTGGGGTTATTTATTCATCGCAACCAAATTCTGCAAACGTCTTCATTCGTACGAATGGAATGTCTATAAAAAAACAAAATGATTTCCTAAATACAAATTAATTAGTTAGTTAGGACTGGATTTCAATTTAAATATTTTTATGCAGTGTTAAAAAATTTCGAATGATTAGAGTCGTTAATTAAATATTGGTAGATATACAAAATCTAAACTATTCAAGTAGTACAAAATAATTTTGTAAATATAACCTAGAAAAGTTACTTTGATATAACGCTGAAGGTTAATTAATTATTGTGAATTTCTAGAAAGAAAGTGTCAATTATCACTTCTTTCTTTCTCTGTCCTTATTCTTGAATTTTTAGTGTTTTATTTAAAATTTACACTCATGCGATAGTAGCGCCTCCCTAACGAATTTGATGGACACTTTCTGTAGCACAGAGATGGTTCTCCTTACCTCTACCCTCCATACTTGCGATACTGATATCTCAAGATGTCGTATAATTATCGTAAGGATTTGTGTGTGGGTTTGTTTTAGGAATGACATCTGCAAGTTTGGAGTTGAGGTTTTGTTTGAACCAACGTTCGCATAGTTTAGGGCACTTAGAATTAAGTAAAGCCAAATGGTTAACTTGAACAAATCGCTGGCCATTTAGCTGATAATCCATTTCACCAGGTTGCCTGTTGGAACATTTTAATCTCACGTATATGTGAAAGGTAGAATGATATTTGCTTGATAACTTCCAAGAAACCTTTTAAGTGCTACTTCTTTAGCATGACACAGGTCTAGAATGAAGTTAATTATAATACAAGGGGTCCAGAATGGGTATCGGGTTTTTGTAAGTTCAAATAAACAAAAAATATTTATAAGTAACAAAAACTTTTATTGTTTTTTGATACCATATGAATTGGAAAATTATTTGGAAATGATGATGTTATCGAAATGATGACCGTTACGTTGCTGGCACTCTTCTAAACGGGAACGAAGATTGGCGGTAACACGTCGATACAAAGCTCTTGATATTGCTGCCATTTCTGACCTGATGTTTTCCTTCAATTGGGTTAGGTTCATTGGATTATTTTGATAAAACTTACTTTTAAGGTATCCCCATACAAAATAGTCAAGTGGGCTAAGGTCGGGGCTTCTTGGAGGTCAGTTGATGTTACCCCTTCGCGAAATGACTTTATCAGGGAATAATTCATTCAATACTTCCATCGAGTCATTCGAGGTATGGAAAGTGGCCCCGTCTTGCTGGAACCACTTCTTGAGTTGAAATCTGCAAACTCCCGCAACTCTGGGACCAAAAAATTTCGCAACATATCGCAGTAACTGTCACTATTCACATTGATTGCTCGGCCTCGTTGATCTTCAAGAAAATAAGGACAAATAATTCATTTAGCAGACATAGCGGCCCAAACAACGACCTTTGGGCTGTGCAGGGGTCGTTCATGCTTTCGTCTCGGATTCTCGACTGCCCAGTACTGACAATTCTGCTTATTAACATGACCATTCAGGTGAAAATTTGCTTCGTCGCTGAACAGTATGATTTCAAAGTTGTTAAATCGCTGCATCATTTCGTTCGCAAAATTCAGTCGATCAGCATAGTCCGTATTCTTCAATTCTTGAACCAATTGAATTTTATAGGCTTTTTAATGCAAATCTTCCTTTAAAATCAAATGTAAGGACGATTTTTTGATGTTTAACGCTTGGTTTCGCTTTCGGATGGATAAAGATGGATTTCGACGAACCGACACCTCAACTTCTTCAATTGGTTCTTCATCGCGAACTGAACGAGGGCGACCAGAGTTTTGAATTTTAACTGTCGCATCTGTATTCTCCAACATCCTGATCCATTTCTTAATGCTATCGTCACTTGGCGCGTGACGTGTACGATATTCCGCACGATACAGACGTTGAGCAGTCACTATTGAATCACCGTTCCGATAATACGCTCGTACGCAAAATGCGCGATGCGTCCCCGAGTACGATTCCATCGTGACTAAAACTCCACAAAATGGCGGACGCCACGAACCCCGCCCCGCTTCCTTTCGTCGCTCCGTTTCGAATGTGGCGCGAAAACAAATACCCGATACTCTTTTTGGACACCTTGTATAAACAAAACAATTAGAAAGAAAGATGATGAACAACACAAAAAACATTAAAAATTGGTTATAAAGTCAAATCTATTGAAACGGGTAAAGCCTCAATTGAGCCGAATCGATGGCTTGTTGAAACAAAGGTTGTTCATGGTGTAGGTCTTGTACCAGACTCATTTATATAAAACGAACAGTTTTTGCAGTTTTTGTTATTAATTAATTATTAAAACCGATTTTTCCTCCTCGATCATCGCCTGTGTGAAGACCACAGATCAGAATGATACTTTCATTTATCAATTTCTAGCAAACGTTGGGAGGAAATTTTTCCTCTATATTTCAACTAGGGAACTCTGACCAAATGAAAATTTCGTCGAAAAAACACAACAGCTTTGCAGGTTCTGTCTTGGTCTTGGTTTTTTTGACCGTTGTCGTGTTCTTAGTTTTTTTTCGTCAGACCAAGACAAGTCTCTCTAACCACTAGTAGAAGACCGAAGGAGGCCTGCTCAATCTGTTTGATAAATAATAGTGAAAGTAAATAAAAATTTATTTCTATAAAACTTGTTACAAAATCATTTGATTTTCACTAATTTAGGGACAGAGAATAAAACATGGATTCATTCATTTCTACCACTCCAGGGGGTTATTGGCTGGAATTGTTCGAATAGTAAGGAAAAACTAAAAGGTATAAATTTATTATTTTGGTCAAAAAATTTGGAAAATGTCAAATTTATGTTTTTATAACGCAATATACAACCCCCAATTTTTTAAGTGGCATGTACGAGCTTGTGATCTTTTCAAAGGTTTTTGTAGTTGTCTTTCAAAAGGGGATTAACGATAAAGAATGTCATTTTGACATATTTCGAGATGTTTTACCCAAATAATGGCTGACATTCTCATATATTTTTTTTACTATATTTTTTTACTAAGAAACGAAAGAAGAATCATGTTTTAATTGGGTAATTATACACTTTCACGGTCACCTGGTTTTTTGGCTCTAGAAAATCGAAAAATGGATGGATTTTAATGATCTTGGTCTCAGAATGTTCCATTTTACGGCGGATTTATGAAAAAAAATACGAAAATTAAAAAAAATAAATATTTTTTACAGTTTCATGACTTTAAATGCAAAAAAAATGACTTTCTACATATAATCCTTCGTAACTGTTTCTGACGTCGTGGAATCAAGTTCGTATATTTTTTTTCGCAATTTACATAAAAAAATGAATATTTTGAAAAAAAAAAGTTTTTCTACTATTTAAGGTTTAAAACTATTAAAAACCGCAAATTCAGCCACTACCCCCGTGTTTTTCATAAATTCGTCGTAAAATGAAACATTTTGAGACCAAAATTATAAAATTTATCTATTTTTCGATTTTTAATGGTCCAAAAACTATTAACATTGAAGAATATAGTACGAAACTATTCACGAAAATTGATTGTTTTTCATCGATTTCATTTTAAGCTATAAAAACTGAAAAATCATTCTTTTTGGATTTTTTTTAAATTGTTTATCAATTTATGTAGAATACAAAAAAAATATAAGAACTTTATCTGATAATGAGATAATTTTTTTGAAAGGATTATTTTGCAAAAACCGTTTTTTTTACGATTTAAAACAGTAAAACTATGAGAAATTTTCATTCCAGCTATTTCTACTAATTTTTTTTATAAATCCGCCGTAAAATGGAACATTTTGAGACCAAGATCATTAAAATCCAACCATTTTTCGATTTTCTAGAGCCAAAAAAACAAGGTGACCGTGAAAGTGTATAATTACCTTTAATTGAATCTCGCAAAATAGAGATAATTTAAGAATCGTGTCGAGTGGCATTTATAAATTTATAAATTATCAGTTATTTCAAATATACAGTAAACATTTTCAGTAGAAATCCCGATAATCACAACAGATTAATATTATATAAGTAAAAATCAACGTATACAAGTGTTTTAATTTGATTTAATAAAAACTATTTTTGTTATTAAATTTGCATGATATTCACGATATTTCGGTATAATTTAGCTTGCCTTGTAGATATGACTTGCACTTGAGGTTCAGAAAATTAAATTGCTTTAGGTACCGGAAACCGGTTAACCTTTAAAATATGGTAATTATTTCAAACTCCACCAACAATTAGATGAATTTATATAAACAGCAGAACCACATGAATCAATAAAAAGAAAGATTGTAAACTTGCATTTACTAGTATCGGGTTGTGTCAAATTTTAAATTTTTGGCGTCGGCAACAAAATGAAAAATTTAATTTTTTTCGTAGCGTTTATTTGTCAATTGGTGTGCGGAGCGAAATATCAATATCGTAAGTGTATTTTGCTAATATTTCCATCCTTGTATATTTTGGAAAATTATAAAGTTACTAAAACACATTACAAAAATAACGTAATAAGGAATATTTTATATAATCAGATTTATTTTGATTGAAATCTAGTTGAAAATAATGGAGACGATTTGTAACATATATTGAAACAAATTAAAACAATTAATGAGTTGGAATTGTCTTTAGTTTTGGCCCAAAAAAGTTATTTATTCAAATCAATTTGAATGTTACTTGAATCGATTAATCGCCAGATAAATCGATAAATCTCTTTAAAAGACAAATGTATAAATTTAATCGTGCAGGACTTCTTTTCCAGATAAATTGAAAACCTGTAAAAAGTATTAAAATTGGAGTTATTGGCATTTTCAAGGTTTCGGGCAGATATATTTTTTTAGCAAAACTCAACCTGGTATTGAGGGACCCAACAAAACATTTTGGAGCTTGAAAACATAGAGAATGCAACTGCTACTTTTCTGTAATTTCTGTATTTTTTATTTCTGAATCAAATTCCGACACATTTGTCTTGGTGAAAATCTCGATACACAGTCAAACCGTTAAACAAAAATTGCATGTTCTTTATAATCGTCTATATATTTTTACATAATTCATCAATTTGTTTGTTTCAATAAATTTACATTCGAAAAATAAGTAAATAATTTAAATTATCATATGTATTGCGGAAAATAATCTTCCATTTAATGGTACAAGGACATTTCCGACTCTCAGTCAATAAACCAGGCTGGTTAATAGACGATTGTGAAGATCCTTTTTGTAACACAAATTTTATAAATGGATGATTGTTATCCCTTTGTGTACTTATTCAATTTGAGGTATTTAGCCGCTTTTTTTTTAAATGTTATTATCTTTGCAGTTACGTTTAGGACCCCTGTATATACAGTGTAGATAGATTTTAGATACAGAACGATTCTATAATTTCACCGAATCATATTTGATATACAAGGTGTCTAAAAAGAGTATCGGGTATTTGTTTTCACGCCACATTCGAAACGGAGCAACGAAAGGGAGCGGGGAGGGGTTCGTGGCGTGCGCCATTTTGTGGAGTTTTAGTCACAATCTATCAAGATATATATATAGATTATAAACACTTTATTATAGATAGATTATTTTTTTATTTTATAGACACACAGAATATAACTTTCTTTTCTTACAACCAGTGTATACTTCTAAAGGTACAAATATATAAAGCTTAAAACTGTTAAAATTGGCATGAAATGAATTTTATGTGCTTCGCTGAGTCCATGACGTTCAATAACTTCTCTATAAAAATCGGCAGATTTCTTTGGCGTTCTAGTTCTATTCGGGCTTGTAAAATCTACTTTGTAAAGACCAAAGTGATGACTAGAAAAAAATATAAAATAAATCAATACATAAAAAATAAATTAGTGTTAAATATCTTACTCGTATCCACTGTTCCATTCGAAGTTGTCCAGTAGACTCCAGAATGTATAACCAGTAACTTTGACCTTATCTTTATCTATTGAATTCCAAACTGCCATTAAATAATCCTAAAATCAAAGATAAAATTACGTGTAGAGACAACTGCTTCTTCGGAATACATATTAATTTTTCTATCGACTTCTTTTATTATAACTTTATTCATATTTTTTACCTTTATAAATGTGACTCTGTCAGTGTCTTCTACAGTTCCATCATCAGCAAACCCATTTTCAGTTATAATTATTTCAGGGTTATTATAAGTATCCTTGACCCATTTTAAATAATTTCTAAAACCTTCGGGAACGTACTAAAAATAAACGACAAGGTTTTTTATACTTATATTAGTTTTTTTTTTATATTATAAATACTACTAATACTGCTTTCAAATTGTTGAGGTGTTCTGGTGTTCTGTAAAATCGCCAGAACTGTCTTCCCTAGACTTTTTCCTATTATACAAGGTGTCCAAGGAGTATCCGGTATTTGTTTTCGTGGAGCTTTAGTCACGATGGAACAGTACTCGGGGACGCTTTGCGCATTTTGCGTACGAGCGTATTATCGTAACGGTGATTCAATAGTGACTGTTCATCGTCTGTATCGTGCGGAATATCGTACACGTCACGCGCCAAGTGACGATAGCATTAGGAAATGGATCAGGATGTTGGAGAATACAGGTGCGACAGTTAAAATTCAATACATGGTCGCCATCGTTCATTTCGCGATGAAGAAACAATTGAAGAAGTTGAGGCGTCGGTTCGTCGAAATCCATCTTTATCCATCCGAAAGCGAAGCCAAGCGTTAAACATCAAAAAATCGTTCTTACATTTGATTTTAAAGGATGATTTGCATTAAAAAGCCTATAAAATTCAATTGGTTCAAGATTTGAAGAATACGGACTATGCTGATCGACTGAATTTTGCGAACGAAATGATGCAGCGATTTAACAACTTTGAAAACATACTGTTCAGCGACGAAGCAAATTTTCACCTGAATGGTCATGTTAATAAGCAGAATTGTCGGTACTGGGCAGTCGAGAATTCGTGACGAAAGCATGAACGACCCCTGCACATCCCAAAGGTCGTTGTTTGGGTGGCTATGTCTACTAAAGGAATTATTGGTCCTTATTTTCATGAAGATCAACGAGACCGAGCAATCAATGTGAATAGTGACAGTTACTGCGATATGTTACGAAATTTTTTGGTCCCAGAGTTGCGGGAGTTTGCAGATTTCAACTCAAGAACGTGGTTCCAGCAAGATGGGGCCACTTGCCATATCTCGAATGACTCGATGGAAGTTGTGAATGAATTATTCCCTGATAAAGTCATTTCGCGAAGGTTTAACATCAACTGACCTCCCAGAAGCTCCGACCTTAGCCCGCTTGACTATTTTGTATGGGGATACCTTAAAAGTAAGTTTTTTCAAAATAATCCAACGAACCTAATCCAATTGAAGGAAAACATCAGGTCAGAAATGGCAGCAATATCAAGAGCTTTGTATCGACGTGTTATCGCTAATCTTCGTTCCCGTTTTGAAGAGTGCCAGCAACGTAACGGTCATCATTTGGATACCATCATCTTTTCCAAATAATTTTCCAATTCATATGATATCAAAAAACAATAAAAGTTTTTATTGCTTATAAATATTTTTTGTTTACATGAACTTACAAATTCCCGATACCCTTTCTGGACACCTTGTAGAAGGGTGGTGAAAACTTTAATTATCTGAAGGACAATTAAAAGTTTTTCTAGGAATATGAGGAATGGGGACATTCCAGAAAGAAAATGTACGAAATATTCTACTAAAAAACATTAAAATTTATGTAAAAAAAACTTAATTTAACACCGCTTTTCTGATTCAAGTATTTACAATGTCCATTGTAAATTCAGTGAGGCAAAGTTTTAAGAGCTATTCCAAGGGAGCCCTCTCAATCCGATTTTTAGTGTTTTTAGCTAGAGATTTAACTTGTTAAAAAGTAGAAAAATTTATAGCCAAAACGCGATAACGATAAATTCATTTTAATATTTCTAAAAATCATTTCTAGAAATTTTTAACAACAACAGACTTTTCACACTGGTAGTATCCGTCTTTTTTTGGTAATCACAATAATATCAATGGGGTTTTGATGCAAGTTTTTATTTTAGGGAGTCGTGAAATCCGTTCTGAAGCTGTTTGATATCTATTTTTATTTTATAATTACTAAAATTAAAGTCATTTTTTCTTCGTTCATTTGTTGACATGTTGGGAAGTTTGTCGTATTATTAGTGTTGAATGCAATTTGTATTACATCAAGTATAATTGCGGAAGTGGAACTTTCCTTTATCACTTGACTTCCTCGTAAAATTACCGAATGAAAGTGACAATCAAAGTAGTCACGTCACGGATTGTAATTGCCGAAAAGTGAAGGGATGTTATATAGTTCTAAATTAAAAATTTAAGTCGGTAATTTAAGTCTTAGCATTAAAATATTTTTCCATTAAAAAAAGCAACGAACAACAGAAATTAAAACACATAAACAACCGCAAATAAAAATCCACTTTATTCACCGATTTTGTTTAGTTATTGACTATTATTTTCTAAAATAACGTGTCAAATATTATTTCGTAACTGGTTTCCCCACTGTGTATTCATTTGTAATGATTTTTCCTAGAACAGTATATGATACAATTAGCAATTATTTATATAAAAACTCGGCCAATTTAATGTTTAAAATCAATAAATCATAACGAAGTTCGTCGTAATAACCTGTTTTGTGAAGGACACTTGTTGAATATTAATAATATTAACTTCCTCATTTGTCTATTATTTATCAAAACATACCTAGAATAACAATAGAATCCATTAAAATCTCGACGTTAATTTACATACGGTGAATACTATTTTAAACTGAGGTACTCCTAATATTTTAACGAAAATGCAGGCAATTAACTTTTCATTAGTCGCGCGTGTATCTACGAGATACATGGCTAACTTTTTGCTAAATATTTATTTATGTAATAGCTCTAGAAAATTGAGATTTGCAGTAGTTCTCGGCAGATGTATCTCGAAGCCTTTCCTAGAAATACAATCGGCTGATTTCACTTTTACAGCCCCTGGCCACCCTAAACCCGTTCGACCGCCGGATTTGTATCTGCTAGATACAGCGCGATCAAAAGCGGCAATTTATATTCAGATTTAGTTGGGACAAGTTCTCGTTCATTTTGACGTTTTGTAATTATTCAATCGTAAATTTTATTATTTTTAAGTGTTTATTTGTTTATTTTGATATACAAAAAATGAAACGTCAGTTTCATATGTCCCGAAAAAAGGAAAAATCATAGTCCTTATTTCCAGTTTGCATGTGGCGTCGAACGAAGTGGAAGAAGATTCTTCAAAAAAGCCAGAAATAATATCATTTTATAACAACACAAAATCCGGCTTTGATGAGGTCGACAAGCTTTGCGCTACTTATAATGTTGCTAGATCAACTAAGAGGTGGCCTATGGTAATTTTTTACCATTTACTGAACGTAGCTGGAATCAACTCGCGGGTGATATTTCTTGAAAACAAAAATACGTTTGTCACAAGAAGAGAATATTTGAAAAAATTAGGACTAGCCTTGCTAGACGAACAACTAAAAGTGAGGGCCCAAATAAAAAGTCTTCCACGACAAACCAAAGATTTGCTCAAAAATTGAAAAACCTTGGAAGCACAACAAGAAGTTCAAGAGGCAACACCTGTACCAAGTAAAAGAAAGCGATGCGAACCATGCTATGTAGAAAAAAATGGTGTGTGTCAGCTCCGACGCACGACTGGAGTTTACTCTTTAAGTTCGATAGTCTAACCAGACGCAAAAAGAGTTTATTTAACTTAAAAAAGATTGATACTGTATCAAAAGGGTAAATTTGTTAATTAATAAAAATAATATACTTTTACTCGAAACGTTGACTCTTTTTTGAGGTTTTCGTTTTATTGATGGCCTCGATGGTACAGTTTCGATGACTGCTTCGTGCTCTATGATTCTGGGTCCTATATCAGGACCTGATGGTGGCAACTGTGCAGCAATCACGGGTGCGACGGACCCTGAGGGTTGATTGATTGCCAGAATATTTTGGGCTTCCTTCATTAATTTTTTTTTTAATCTGTAAGCTCGCTGTCTCTCGGCTGGAGTTTTTGGAGGTTTAGATTTTTTCCTAGACAAAAAATATAAAAAAAATTGCATAATGCATAATTATAAAAATTTTAACCGACTTTAAGAAAATTGATAAAAAAAGGTTTTTATAAACATTTTTTTTTTAATTATTATAATTAATTTTTTATTTAAAATATAATATTATCTTAATAATTAACAAAAATGGTTATAAAAAGATAATTATGTCACTAAATCTTTTACATACAATAATAAATAGTACATGAAAATTATTTAAATAAGCTAAAAAATAACTTTTCGGAAGAAAATTATATAAAAACATTATTATAATGAAAAAATATTGTCGCTTTTTCTGATAATATTATCGAATTATTGACTACAGTTGTGAATATTTGAAAATTATTTATAAAATAAATCATAATAACGTTGAAGAATTTGTAGACATCGACAAAAAAATTAATTTTTGGTTAGGTTAGAAATTTTCTATTTTATGTGGATGCGCTCGATAATTCATATTGGGTTGATTATCTAATTTTATGTGTTATTTTCAAATATATATTTATATGAACTACATCTATAATTATTAAAATATTTAATAAATACAAATTGCACACGCTCATACATATAATACATGAATTATAACGTACCTTGCAACCACGTGTTTGTTAGATGTTCCGGCAATATCATCTACACCTCTTTCTGCCATAGTTATTCGAAAATACTTTCAGTTCACTTTAGCGGAACACAATGATAAAAATTAAAACTTCACAATAACAATATTAATTATTGATATTTATAATAAAAACAGCAATATAAGTATGTTGACACTGACAAATTAGAAAGTTGCTCATCATAGGATGCGCACCAAAAACGTAACGAGGTCATTCATCGATAGATTTTACTCCTCACATTTTTCTCATACCGGGCCCCTTATATATGCAAATCGATTCTTAAGGAGTAAACTCCAATAAGAAAACGTCAGTGTCTGCATATTATTGTAAAAAATGTGGAATTCATTTGTGTATAAAACTCCATACAAATATGATTTGTAATAAATGTTATAATAAAGAAATTGAAGAGGGTGATTACTCCGATTAATTTTATAAATTTGTAAAATATTTTGAATAAATAATGTAACTTTAAACCTAGTTCTTGCGATAACCTAATTAAAATTTCACACATTTTATATACACACTTGCAAAAATGTTAAATTAAAAGTGGAGAAAAGAAGTATCCAAATAAAATTTGCTGTATTAATATATTAAAAATAATAATAACAAAAAAAATTTATTTGATATATGTATCTGCTAGATACAACGCGACCAAATACGTTAGAAATACCCGCGCGCCTAATGAAAGGTTAAACTAAGTGAAAAATAACAAATATGTCTTAGATGTTAATTAGATTATTTTTTTGTATTCACCCCAGTTATTTACATCCACACTTGCAAACACGCGATGCTCCGGATTCTCTCAAGTTGTACTCTAATTTTTAGTTACTCCATACTTGAGAAGAGGTTAATTATCGAAGTCTATATCCATTGGAGGATCTTCGGTGAAGATCCCATGTATAAACAAAGCTCCTTCTGAATGACTAAAATGCGGGTAGCTTTTTTATTTTGTTTCCTTCAGAGCAGTTTGGTATTCGAAGTAGTCCCTAGACATTTCACCGCTCAAGAGTATCTAAAAACTGTGTAATAAAAAGAAAAAGTTGAGAGAATGGGCAGCCAATCAGACTGGTACTATCAGTCCGCGTGACGCAGGTCACAACATGTCGTTAGTACAAGCCTGCCTTGTTTAGGTTTACGATTAGGTCACCAACGACCAGAGACCAAGAGATTGGAGACAAAACTCCGATCTGTGGCCTCGCTCAACGCAATACTATCAAAATAATATTAAACTAATATTCCAGATTTTTTTTATGACTTTAGTTGTCGATATTTTTGTAGTAATTTTTCGTTTAAATTTTTTGGAGCAATCAACTAATGATGATATTCATTTATCATAATAATTGTTGGTTTTTCATAAAAGTATCCCATGAAAAAAGTGTTTTTTTCTACGTCACTTACAGAAAGTCAATTGAACAATCGTTTTCACTTCTTCTAATGTTAATTTTCAAACTCACGTCCTCAACTTTTGACGATGAAGCACCGCCTATTCAGTTCTCATTATATTTTCTTATTGATTTATCTTTTTGACATTTTAGCGAATTATCTAAAAGCCTTTATATGTAAGAAATCAGATCCGGATTACAACAGATGTTTATTGGAAGAATTCAAAAAAATTACTCCCTATTACGTAAAGGGTGTGCCAGAATTAGGGGTGGAATCGATTGATCCGTACGTCGTACCTTTTTATTCGATAAACGCAACTGTCATGGGATTGGGACAGTTCAAAGTTGATTTTAAAGATGGGGTAGTCAAAGGATTGGGAGATATAATTTTCCATAGTGTAAAGTAAGTCAAATTTACGATTTTTATAATGTATATAATTAAAAAAAATATGTATTTTGACCACTTACTACCTATGTTAAGAATATCTTCTATACGTCGCAAATTTAATTATTTTAGAAATATGCCTCTATATTTTAATGTACCAGGTGTCTTCTAAATGAAGAAATACTTCGTGCAATTTTACTTGAACGACTATAGAAAGTATGATCCATTCCCGAGACAAAAATATTGCATTTAACTAGTTCGTATTAGTAAGAAATGATTATTTGCATAAAATAAAATATTACTTTAAAACGAAAGTCATTAGAAAGTTTCTACATAAATAAATACATGTTAAAGTTAATCAAAAACTGGTAGATTAATAAATTTTATAAAAGCCAATGATTTAAAGAAAACTACGTACGTGATAATGATAATAAATGCTTGGGGAAACTTCGTGGTGTTTTAATGGAGTGTGGTTTCAACTATAAAAAACTTGACCAATTTTCAATTGTTGAAAATGATGGATACAAATCACCGTAAACAGCTTCCATTCTGTTTTTGTTGGTGTTAATCCTTTTTTAGTCAAAAATTTTATAACAGCGCGAAACTCAATTTGAGATATATTTCACTGGACTGGGTAGTCTTCCAGCTCTAAATGGATCGAAGCAGTAAGTCAAAACTTTTTGTAAAGCTTGTTAAAGTTACTACTACAATAATCTATTCTCAAATAATTCTAATACAGGTAAAATCAGTTATTTTAACAATAGTTTACCGTTGAAAGCGGCAGAATCGTTTGTTATTTTTTACTTCGATCTCTTTGAAGCAGGATAAAACTACTATACAACATTACTGACTTAATTTATGTGACTAACCGTATGGTATATTTTTTAATAATTTGAAACGTATGTTTTAGAGCGGATCTTGAAGCTAATTCAATAGAAATTAGTGCCACTCTTCCTCGATTAGATATCGACACGAAGCTCAATGTAGCTGGGAAGTTATTCAGTAATCCTATCAACGTTCCGTTACATTTCAACGGAAATATAAGTATGCGCTCTTTTACAAGTTATTTCACTTTCCGTACATATCAAATTATTTATTGTAGCCGATGTGCAGGTGCTATTCAGAAGCAATGCAGAAAAAGTGAAAAAAAATGGCAAAGAGTTTTTCCAAATTTCTAAAATTGCTACGAAAGTGTCCATAGGTGACGGTAACATCAGATTGGATACACCGAATAAGAATGCCGAAGAAATGGGTAGATATAATGAATTTTTGGTCAATAATTATGATGATATACAAAGTATGCTTATTAAATAACAAACTCCAGCAATTTATAATGATAGGAATGTAATGTTTTACGACATTGTACACATATGAGTATAGCAATTATTTTGTTTGACGAAAAAATTATAATTGTTGTAGTAGACGAAGGAAATTCCACGTAAAAAGTGAAACAATCGCATCTGTACATTGAAATTTATGTACTGTACGGTAGTTGATGTTTATCGCGTACACGAGTTTTTGAGAAGCTTGAATAATTTTAAAACGATGATTCCTGTCTAGGTCGCCCTTCCACGTGAAATACCCACCTAGACATTATTGGAAGCATCTAAACAAGGAAGCAGCATCATCATCATCATCGTAAGTTTTTTTGTTGGTTGTTGAGATTAGGAGCAATGGGTCAACAAAAACTTGGAACCCTCATTAAGACCAAAAACCTATATACTCTACAACAGCTTTTAATCCATCTTTGGAGTATTGCTAGCAGATTCGGATGTCGACTCCCAAGTATACCTTGACGATACTCGACTCGTTACAGAAGATAACAATTCGACTTATAGGATAATCCGGAGTTAACCCGAAACTTGAGACAGCTTAGAGCACAGAAGAAAGTTCGCTAACCTAATTGTGTTTTACCTCGGCAAACGCTGTCCAATATTATCCCACCTAGAGCAGTTTTTGCAGGACCTACTCGAAAGGTAGACGTGAGCTATGAACACCGGGACTTCTTCCTTTGGAGAAATGCAAGGAATCAGCTATCAAAACACGTCTTTACGAACACTACAACCTACAGACAAATATTCCAAGTATCTCCACACGGTAGACATCACTCGAGTTTAATAGGGTGTACGATTGTTTACACTGCAGAAATTCTCATGTAAGAACCAGTCATGGATTCTTCTCCAAAATTGTCTGCCGCGTGGTTTTTAACAAAATTCAGTAATTCGATATTCGATTAAAAGTCTTTTTGTACGATAATATTTGTTTATTTACGTGAAATCTATATCAAAAGGAACAAGATTTAACTTATGGAGGGTATGAATGATATATATTTTAGTTGCTAGTGAGTAAAAATATTTTATAGCTTCGATTTTGTTATTTAATATCCACACCTTGTATGGTGAGTTGTAATTTTCGCTAGATACAAGTTGAAATTAATATTCTAATCTACTTATAACACCTCTACCCCAATACTCATAATTCCTTCGTCCAACGAACTTTTCGATTAACAAATTACCGTCTTCAGAGGCTTATTTTCACAATCTCGAAACATGCCTCAGGATAAGACACCAACTATTTAATCTTATAGGTTTTGTTTACTAAATTTTAGATAATTTCTTGGAAAATATTTTTTTACTGTTTTTTTTTTTAGTGAAATCTATTGAAAGTGTTTTTAACGAAAATCCTAGAGATGCCTTTAACATGATGTCCCCAGTTGTATTGGAATACGCACAAGATTTTATGAAAAAAATTTTCAACCAATGGATAAGTACACTTTCCGTTTCCGAATGGCTTCCTGAATCAAAATAGAACCACAAAATCCATAATGACAACATTGTTTGTGTGATTTAAAAATGTTATATGTTATTAATTACAAGTAAATAAATAAAAATGATATGATAATGATTAAATAATTTTAATCCTACGAAAAAATTCAAAACTAACTAATAGCAGTTCTACTTTATATCATATTGTGAATAATTGTGTGTTTAATGTGTGGTACAAAACAAATTCTGATCCTATGTGAAAATTTAAGACAAAACTAATAAAATACCACTCAGTTCTGAAATTTCAAGTTAAAAATTAGTCTGATAAGGGTCATTTCCTTTCTACGTTCTACGCCACTGGTAAAATTGTCGTTGTACATTGCGATGTTTTAATATTTGTGACAATTTAGGCGCAAGACTTCTTCTTAGAATGAAGCATAAGTCACCACAATAAATGAATTTCCATCGGTTTGATACTGTACCTTTGCGTTCTTATTTTGATACTACTCGATTTCGATTCTAATAAAAAAGGTAAGTACTCAAAAATTCATTGAAACGAATCTATAATAATTTATCCTCTGTATACGATATCTCACATCGACGTGAGCTATTTTTAATAGCTTGGATAATATATAGACTTTATACTTGATTATTTTCTAAAAATGCATATAATTCGGCTAGAAAAACTTACAAAAACAAAGTGTCAAGGATTTCAGGTTTTACTTTTATTTGTTATTATTTATATACAGAGTGTTGTCATCGGATTTATTTCTCGATGCATACCAATTCAACTGGAATTTAATAAACATGAGGAGAATTGATTCAAACGATTTATCGAATTGTACACTTCGTGTCTATAATCTGAAAGTCTTTTCAGGAATATTTGTATTTAGCTGGAATTTCTGGAATCGTTGGTGATATTCATATTGAACACACTATTTATTTCTAGCACTACACCAACACTCACGATTACACTGTCTGATATGAACGTTTCGATAACCAAGACATCGTCTTCAGAGACCGAAGGGAAACGTTTTAGAGTGTAATTATGAAAGTTGGTGCATTGGTACGTTCTTAATATTGATATTTCATCTTTTAAAAACTGGTATTACGATTGATTTGATGCGTTTTACGTAACAGTAGAAGAATTTGGTGGAATGTGGTAGGAGCTGATCGGTGAACCATTTTTCAAATAATACCGCGCTCATGTCTTCATGGTAATCATCACAAGATTGGGAAAAGTTTCTAGCTAAGGCAACGCATTCGATACAAAACCGTTTTATCCTTGGACAAAGAACAAAATTTCCTTTCAATATACTATATTTCTGTTGAGTCTTCGTTTATATTCTTGTCGAAGTTCGACTATACGACATGATTCCATCATCATCCACTTTCTAGTCATTTTTTTATGTTTAAAACCACTTTCTATTAAAACAAAGTGGAATTTCTCTAAGCATTTATGATCATAATAAGGATATTCATGTAGTTTGCTTTGATTCACGACCAGTTTTAGCCCTAAATTTTCAGTTTTCGGCCATTTTTTTTTTTCGTTTTAGTACATGATCTATAACATCTCCCATTTGTACAATGCGCTAAATACGAGGCATCTTCTATATTAAAAAAATTGATGATTTCCATTCCGAGTCCGTTCAGGCGTTCTACCCAACCGATTTGCTTCATTTTTTTTTTCAATGAAAGATATTGATGCACAGATCAACCATCGGATTTCATATAATTTTCACTATTCTCAAGTTATACTCAAATGCGATTTCCCCCTGTACATTACTTATGAGAGTTTTTCACATACACACGTTCTATCCCCAATATCTCAGGTTCTATTCAAGATAGAGACTTCGTTTTGGTTTAATAACAATAGCTGAAACACCTTCTTTCTTTTGAGTTTTTGAACACTCAAATCGGTTGAGTTGGAGAGGAGCTAGGCGCGGACATTCAATGTGGAGTTATGGATTTTTGTAGGTTTTTGGCAATTTTTCTACATTCAAAGATCTATATTTCAGGTTCTAATATAGCTACAGAGTTCGTTCTTTTCTATTATAATGATTTCTGATACTTATTTAATGGATTCGATGCGAGCGAAGCCGCGGTTAAAAGCTAGTAATGTTTTAAGTAAGTACCGTTTTGCGATTCCGCTGCCGCAACCCCAAGGTCGCGTTCCGCACATGCGCGCTGGTTACCTACAACTCTTGTCTACGCACTGACGCCATTACGGTTTGATTCTTCATTGTGTACTCTGTTTAAGATGCCTGCGACAATCGTGAGTTCCGCCGATTTTGAAGTACGGTCTGTTATACGATTTCTTAGTGCTAAAGGCGTAAAACCGATCGAAATTCATCGTGACATCAGTGAAGTTTGCGGACAAAACATTATGAGTGATGGAATGGTAAGGAAACAGACGCTTTACAATTTCATCATTGTGCGACTACTTTCCTAAATGTGTGTTTTGAATCTCATTGTGACCGAGAACTTGAAATACCGGAAATTGTGTTCACGTCAGGTTCAAAAAATGTTGACGGATTTGCACAAAACCCCAGGTTTAGTCAGTGCATTGACTTTCCTTGAGCGGTACCATAATAAAGGCGAAGATTTTTTAGACCAAATTGTTACTGGTGACGAAACATGGGTGGCCTACGTCACACCAGAATCGAAACAACAATCTATGGAGTAGCGACATTCATTATCACCCCAAAAAGTGAAGTTTAAGCAAACAATATCTGCCCGGAAAATAATGTGCACAGTTTTTTGGGACAGAAAAGGAGTATTGCTAGTGGAGTTTCGACCTCGTAGTGAGACAATCAATGCTGCGTCTTATTGTGAGACATTGAACAATCTGCGTCGTGTAATCCAGAACAAAAGACGTGGCAAGTTGAGTAAGGGTATTGTTTTGATGCATGACAATGCCCGTCCACATGTAGCTAATCGGACCAAAGCTTTCATCAAATCTTTTCAATGGGAAACTCTAGATCATCCTCCCTACAGCCCTGATCTGGCGCCCAGCGACTACCATTTGTTCCTGCACTTGAAGAAACACCTGAGCGGTCAGCGTCGATAACGAAGTCAAAACAGTTGTGATACGGTGGTTAACAAGTCAGGCGGCAGAATTTGTGCCTCAATATTCACTGAAATTAGGTAGAAAAGTAGATTAAGATAGATTAAGATAAATTATTGCGATATCTTTGCACTTCTTTTTTTAATTTCAAAACGGTAGTTACTTAAAAAATATGCCTCATAGTACAATATGGAAATAATTGTTCCGTCTCCAGGTTTTTGCTAGAAAATCTAGAGTAACATATAATGGAAAGCCTATGGCTCTATGAAGAATGGTCGTCGGACGGTGAAATAAAATGCCGAATTGAACAAGATCGAAGTACATTCATAAAATTTAAAAATGTATTTACATGTACCGACTTTGATCTTGATCTTAGACTGAGACTTGTGCGGTGCTACGTTTGGTCAGTGCTTCTTTACGGGATAGAGAGTTGGACCCTTAAGGTAAAAAACATCAAGAAATTAGAGGCATTCGAAATATGGGTATATCGTAGAATCCTGAAGATACCATGGACTGCCAAAGTGAGGAATGAGGACATTCTCAGACGTAACAATAAAGACCGTGAACTCTTTAACATCGTGAAGAAACGAAAGATTGCCATATAATGCGAGGCCATAAATATCAATTCCTTCAGCTGATAGTCGAGGGCAAGATTGAAGGTAAGAGAGGATTGGGACGGAAGAGGATGTCATGGTTGCGGAACGTGAGGCAGTGGACGGGTATACAAGATATTCAGACATTGATCCATACCGCTAGAGATAGAGAAGCCGTGAAAAATGTGGTCGCGAACATCCATTAATGGATAAGCATTAAAAGAAAGAGATAAATAATGAGACGGCTGAAATAATCAGTTTGTTATTTGGACACTTTCGGAAGCACGTGTTTTTCACGGATAATTGATATGTTGCCAGAACTACTAATTAGTGAAATTCTCTACTTTTTTCGCGAGAGTTGGTGTTTAAGCGCGCTTCTTAAAAATTCTCCCGAGTATATCAATTTTGGAGTCGGGATTATTCGATACTTTTCACAATCTTTCAAGTAAGAAAAGAAGCTTCGTCTTCAGCTAGAGTTTATCTTCATTCTTTAAAGACGAAATTTTTTTTGTAGGGATGAAAATTAGAAAAAAAAAATATTGTGTGATCTAGACAACATGTATTGTATTTTTCGAGATACTTACTACGTTTTCATATTTTACAATCGCTCTGTAAGTTTCATGGTCACTTAAAAATTAAAATCAAATGCATATAACGTATATAGTAATATTACGAATAATTAAAAAGTGCAGTATTTAAATATAAGCTCGTTACCTAATAAAATAAGTGGAGAGGTAGTTGAAGGAAATGTAAAAATCTAACAGACGCTATAAATATCAATAAAAACGCTATACGGTTGTTTATGAAAACGGAAAGAAGTTGAGTAGTGCATCGAAAATAATGAATACTTTGACGGTGTTATTTTCTTTAAGTTCCTTATTATTTCAGTTGACGTTTGGTAAAAGTTTACAATTACGTAAGTCCTTCATTATATTTATTTAAAATAATATCGACATTTTTAAGTGCATTTAATTAATAACGTATTTATTCAAATAAACGATTATAAACTCAACATTTAGATAGATAGTATGTCAAACTTTAATTATTTAAGATGTCATAGTCGCAATTCTTTCATTTTCTTTCTTTTACGATACTTCATGCTTTAGTTTCAGAATTTATATCGAAATTTTAATTCTGTATCTAAGCGAAAATACTACCGATGAAATCTGAAGACTATTCAGATTTAAATGAGGCAAATGTTGATTTTTATCTGCGTATACTGTAGGAAAATAAGTATGCAACTAGTTTTCACATTAAAATATTTTTACACCTTTGATTTATCGATTTCCTCTCCTTTCAGATCCGAAAACTGCCCTACGGGATCATACAATTTGTTTCGTCCTCAATGTACAAGGATTTATTGAAAAATTCTTAGCCTACTATAGAACGAAACCAAATTTTAATGTCAAAATATTTTATTACTCAACATATTCTCCTCTTAATTGGAAACATTTATTACAGAGAACCTGCAACGACCTTTAAAAAAAATGTTTCGTTTTGCTCTGTAAACCAGACCTCCACAGTTTCTATTACCTCCTCGTTGGAGTAGGAGAATTTACGACCTTTCAAACTTTTTTTCAGTTAAGGAAAGAGTTGATAGTCGGACAGAGTCAAATCTGGTGAATAAGGCGTTCTAGTAATTCAAACCTAAATTTTTTGCATGGCAACATGAGATTTGTGTGCAGGGCGTTGTTCTGCAAAAACAAAACACCTTTAGATAGCTTTAGGCGTTTTTTCTCTTTAACTTTTTCTCGTAGAGTGGTCAGTAATGTCGAATAGTAATATCCAGTTATTGTTTTACCCTTATCCAAAAAATCAATCATGATTATTCCATGGCAATCCCAAAAAACTGAAGCAAGAGCTTTTTCAGCAGATTTTTGGACACGAAACTTCTTCGAGGTTTTGGAGAACCAGAGTGTCGCCATTCCATCGATTGTTGCTTTGTTCCTGGATCGTAGAAATGTACCCAAGTGTCATCCATAGTAACAATTCGGCTTAAGAAGTCTACATCGTTTTCAAATCGAGCACCCTTGCACGCTTATGGTCAACATTCAAACATTTGGAATATGGAATATTCAGTGCTTCAGATCAGATCCGTTTTAGCCCAATTCGATGGTCTAATAAAATCATGTCATGAACTGCATCGATATTTTCGGGAACTGACACAGAAACTGGCCTTTCCGATCGGTCATCATCAATTTTTCACGGTCGCATACGAAGGATATTGATCACCAAGGGTACTAAGCATATCTTCGTAAATCTGTTTACCTCTTAATCCTTTTAAATACAGGTGGTACACATTTTTTTTTCTTTTAATTTATTGCGTAACTCTGGTTTACTTTTTTGACGTCTAACTTTACACTGGCACTTCTAATAAGTTATTGTTCGTTGCTATGGTAACGCAATATTTTGTTTATGTATGGAACTGGTCTAGGCCAACTAGATATCAATACATCCTCGTACCTAATTGTCGAAGATCGTAATCAAAATCGAAAAGTTCTAAAGAGCACAGATTATACCTCTTACAATACAGACTACGTAGCAAACGATGCATCTAAGGGTCTACGGGCCAAAAAATTGATTCTTAATATCGAAATATGGATAAAATGTCCGCAAACTAAAACTACTTTTTTAATCAGACATTCGTGGGATACAGATCTTTCTTACTTATGAATATAGCCTCTGAGGTTAGTTTTAAATTAGTTTTAAACAAAATATGAGCTGGAATTGCGAGTTTTTATGTTTTAGACTTCTAAATTGTATCTAATTGTATCAAAATATTGATCAAGAAAAAAACGTAGTTAGGGAACTTGCGACTTAAGCTAATACATAAACGGGTGTATTGGTATACGAATTATTTGTGGAATTTGTTCATCGAGAAGAATATTATTACATCCAGCATTATCTAAAAAAATTCCTAATCAACAAGACTTTCAATTCGATATTTATCTTATACAGGCGACTGATAACATATTTTCAAGGTGTGGCGATACTAATTTATAATTATTTATCATAGTTAAATCATTTCACTGAAATTATTATTTCATTCAATTATTGTATAGGAATAGATAAATTTTCATTTTATGTGAAAACGTTTACTTAGCACTTACAAGTTTATTGTTTGTTCGAGTAATTCACGCGAATGGCAAATCTACAACCACCTTTTCCTCGAATTAAATTACTGATTAAAATATGATTGCGTATTTTTTCTTTATTTTATACTCGAAATTATCTTAACCACATTATACGTTGAACTAAATAAATGATTTGATACCGAAAAAATCATTTAAGGTAATAATAACGAATGCAGAAAGTATAACGTTGGAAAATGAACAAAAATTGGTTAATTCTTCAAGTTTGTTGAACTTTATGTCTAGTTTCTCCGTAGTTAAATATTATGTAACTAATAAATCTGACCTCCATTTATTTCTAATTACATAATAGCTCTTTACTCGGTCGAAGATGATATAACTATCTTGAAATCATCGATGTTTTTATTGACATGATTTCTTAGTTAAATTCTATTCTTTCATTAAAGGTCAGTGTTTAAAATATCATTAACGACATCTGTTTATATTTCATAGTGCCAACCTTTTATGTAAGTTGAAAATCTAAGAAAAAAAACGCGATTTTCACTCAACGCGGCTCAAAATATTTAGCAACGGTCGAAGTCTGTTAAATTCGTAACAATTGATTTAGATTTATGTCACACACGATGAAGCCTTCTCCCCTTCTTAGAAACGTAATTATGATTTAATTTAGCCAAATTATCGACGACAGGTGCAGATGTACACGCTACCCGCTCACCCAAATAAACAAAAACTCCAGCCTTACGGAGGAAATTTTTTCTTCATCAGAGCCAAACCTGAAATATCCTTTACTTTACATGAATAAGGTTCTCATTCCATTCGAAAGAGTATCAAGTTGAAGTGTTTGGTCCTTATGCACTCCGAACGCACTAATATGATTTTCAACCTAGGATATACGAGGAGGGTGCAAATAATTCTAGAATGGGGGAATTTTCTAATTTTTCAGTATCATCAAAGAAACCATTTGAAGTCTTTTCCTCAGTTAATAGTATCACATTATTGAGTATACTTGAACTCTAGCGTCACTAGTACAAATTGCGAAAAATACATGTAATCAACATCAAACAAAATGTAGGTAGATCTTTTTTTTGCGCACTGGGGTTCTTGGAATTTTGAAACAAGCATTTATACCATTTATGTATCATTTGTTATTCTATTTTTTTTGTATTCTGTTGAATAAATACATAATTCATGAGTTTTTGGTATTTATCAGGTTCTGAAATTATAGAACTTTGTTTACTTGTAACATCGGTCAACAAGTCCTCATTATAATGAACAAAACAATTCTATTGACAACTTTCCGTTTATCTCTGGAGTTTTTACGATTAAAACATAATGATACAACATGAAGTTCGAAAACAGAAACGAAAGGAATGGGAATCTGCACAGAACTTCAAGGAAAAACTTCAAAAATATGATGTGACTTCTATGCATCACACAGCGGACTTTTCATCGTCAAAATAAACCTTAAATGCAGTTGTTTAGATTTATTGTTATTTCAAGAAGCTCTTTGTAAAGAAAAAACATTCTTTAAATCAATTTTAAAGGTATTACATATCAGTATTATATCCTTTCTTATTTTTTGTTATAGCGGATTACCTCCAAAAATACAGCTGTGTAAAATCAGATCCGGATTACGAAAAATGTATTCTGGAAGGTTTTTTAGCTACCAAACCCTTCTTTTTGGAAGGTATACCTGAATTAAACGTACCCTCAATGGATCCTTACAAAGTAGATGCTTTCGCTGTGAATAGCAGTGTCGAAAATTTGATAAAAATAGATGCTGTTTGTCGTAACGCCGTGGTGACAGGCCTCAGTACAACTATTATTGATTATTTGAAGTAAGTTTATTATTTCAATAAGAAAATTTAAAACTATGATTCGAAATTTTCAAACAACGTCAAATATTTATCACTAAATATATTATTAATGATTCTAATGTGTTGTCAAAAATGATAATAAAAAATTTCTGGAACGATTTTTTTGAAACAACATCTGCTCTGTACAATTTCTGATGTCAGGGGTGGTATTAAAATGATGGTGTGGACAAAACTTTAGAGAAGCAAAAACTAGCGAATCAAAAGCAATTAGTGGCAAATTTTACAAATCACTTTCATCGCACATCTTCGTATACCAAAATGTTTAAGTACTCCAAGCAAATTTCCGATTTTACAGTTGTTGTCCTTGGAATGAAGTACTATGTCTTCACATTCGAATAAATCAATGACTTTGACTGCCAAGCTTTTGTAAAACGAAGTGAATTACTGGTTTTCAATGAACTTTTATCCCAGATCCATAGATATATACCCAAAATTCAACTCTAGTAACTATTTTGACTTTTGAATTTATAAATAGTGTGTTGAAATGTTTTGCAAGGACCCGTACGACTATGTACTCGAATAAGCAATCGCTTGTTTTAACAGGTTTATCTACTTTGTGTACGTTTTTATCTGTTTTTGAATTCAAAAGTCTAGCCAATGGTTTCTGGTAATTCACTAGATACTGGATATAAAAACTGTTTATGTTTATATCGAGTACTTTTTTGATGAAATTGGCAGAAAAACGGGAAGTGGAATATCATCTAACCCAAGTGAACGTAAGACCTTGTCTGTGATTAATTACTGAGTGATTTATAATCCGTGTCAATGATGACAGCAGCTTTTCAGACTAAAAAGATATCGATGACTACCCTTGGTTGATAGTAATTCATGTTATAAAACGTGTATCTTATTTATTAAAAAAAACACCCTACATTAAATGATATTAATATTATATTTATTAGAATTATTATATTTATAAAATTTTGATAAACGTTTTCTCTTTTTTTCTCGATTTGCAGTAGCATCTTAATTGCTGATTCTACTATATGTGTTTGGCTGGGTAATTTTATACTTTCGCGGTCCCCTCGTATTTTGGATCTAGAGAATCGAAAAATCATCCGATTTCGATGATTTTTTTTTTCAAATCTTTGTCGAATTTACGAAAAATATTATGGGAATGAAAAAATGAAAACTTATATTAGTTTCAGGGCTTTAAATGTCCATGAAAATGCACTCATTCACGTATAATTGTTGATAACTTTTTTCAAAATATTCAAATGAAGTTGTTTCATAATCTACACAAAAAAGGAATAAATTGAAAAAAAAATTATACGAAAACGTTGATTTATCATGTTTTTATAAATAAAAAGAATAAAAATTTCTCTTAAAACAAAAACATTCTTAAAATCACTTATTGTAATCAAGTGTACAATATTGAAAGTTAACTTTGAAAAATCGAAAATTTTCACTATTAGAAAAATGGTATCTTATTGTTAGAGATAAAAAATGAATAAACAAACATTTTTCAATGTTTTTTTTCCAAAATGTTCGTGTAGATTAACAAAAAAAATATATGAATTGCATTTGATGCTTTGTAAGAAAGTTATGAACGATTCTATGCGAAAAAGTACGTTTATGATTACATTTAAAGTCATAAAACTATATGAAATATCCAGGTGAGATATTTCCCATATTTTTTTTCGTAAATCTGCCGTAAACACGAAGATTTTAAAAAAAAGTTCATCGAAATCGGATGATTTTTCGATTTTATAGAGCCAAAAAACGAGGGGACCACGAAAATATAAAATTACCAAACTATGTTTGATGTTTTTGAAAAAATAATAAAAATAATTGCCAGCCCGGGCGAAAAATTAGGCATCTGACAATTTTTCATATATATACATACAATTTTTTGTTATAATTCAATCGTTAAACATTTTTTTTTACTGAATTTTGATAAGTATTGATAATATCAAATACGTAATATATATATAATCGTTTCTAAAATATTTGTAACATAATTCTTGATTAAATAGACAAGTGTTTACTTAAAAAAATTATGATAATAATAATCTTTTCTTTTATCTTAATTACAATTGTACTGATGATTTGTAAGTCGGGTACAGATCTATATAACGAAATATCCAAAAAAAAAAAGATGATTTACAATCCTGAAATCGATTGCGTCCTGCTTTTAGCTACCAAATTGTACGAGTTGTCCCTCTTCACTCAATTAAATACTAGTCGAAACGAGCAATTTTTTACTTTAACTTCATTATATGTATAAAGATAAATATTAAATATATTAAAACTAAACAAACATCATCATCAAATCACCAATATAGTTTGAAAGTAAATATTTGTAATAATTATCCAATTTTTTTTTGTTATTGATTTAAAATATTTTGTCAAGATGATAATACAAAATTTTGAGATATAAAAAAACTACAATCCGTTTCAGGAAAGTGTTTTTATTTAATTTTAAAAATAATCACAACTTGAATCCAGTCATTTTTTGT
Source organism: Diorhabda carinulata (assembly GCF_026250575.1). Taxonomy (NCBI): domain Eukaryota; kingdom Metazoa; phylum Arthropoda; class Insecta; order Coleoptera; family Chrysomelidae; genus Diorhabda; species Diorhabda carinulata. Next base: position 15,572,984 of record NC_079472.1, on the reverse strand, counting down.
AATACTTTCAAAAAATTGATGAATTGCGTTGTCTTTCTCAACCTTTATCGTAAACCGTCCACCACGTGAATATTTGTTAAAGCTGAAGAATAACCAGAAATCACACAAGTCCAAATCGGGCGAATAGGGTGCATTATATGTATCTAAAAATTCAAGTGTTTACTGCGCATTGTGTGACGATGCATTTTCGAATATTGAGAGCCTTAAAACTTTTGCATTTTCGCCAGAAATATCATAAAATGGGCTCTACTTATTTTTCCCGTGCTATTATTACTTGCTCAGTAATTTTGAAATCGTTTAAAGTATGTGACAACGAATAACTTTGTTTACGCCTTATCTCCAAGCCACATCCTTCGTCTTTTAAATTCGTCATACCATTGAAACACAATTGCTTGTAAAGACTTATACCACCAGCTGTTCGAAACTTTATTATTTATTTACAACGACCAAATCATAATAGATTATGATTTTGAATGGCAAATAGTATGCACCTCCATTTACTTTGTGAAAGCAGCAACTCAACTGCAGTCTGAGCTCACTACTTACAGATGACGATATTTAAAATTACAGTGCTGCCAGCTCTTGTCCTTCTTATGTCGTAGCATCTTACAATTTGCAGAAAACCCGCGTATAAGTGACTCTGCATTGAGAAATAAACTGATGTACTAAAGCAGGGGTCACCAAACTACTCCATGACCGTATCAATGTAGATGTCATATTAATAATTATTCAACATAAAATTAGAATACTTCAGTAAACTAAATTCAATTCGCTATAAAAAATATGTTCTCTAAAAGGAATTTTCAAGTATGCTAGTTCTCCGCGGGCCGGACAAAATCTGTCCGCGGGCCGGATGTGGCCCTCGGGCCGTAGTTTGGATACCCCTGTTTTAAAGCATGCTTTGATAGCTCAAATTTCAAAACACACTATATATTTTATTGAGAATCGAAATCACGAACCAAGTTTTTAGTTCCATAATATTAATATACGGGTGATTCCGTTCTAACTGTGATATTCAATGTCCTGTATTGTTTTTTTGTACTAGTCATTAATTAATAATCAATTAATAAAAATTTTGTGTTAATTGAATAATTCTTAAGATATTTAAACATTATTTTTATACAATATAACTTGCCACTTAAAGAAAACTTATACTACATCACTTGAATGTCAGTACCGTGTCATGTCCATTCCTAGAATTTACCGATAAATTATTAATTTTTTTTGTCGTAACAAATGATTTAAACTAATTACCTTATAAATTCTAATGTTTATGATCAAACTGAGGAAAATTGATGCACTTGTTGTTTAATATCTTAAGTTACCATGTCAGTACCGTGGATAAATGAGTCAGTACCGTGGAACACAAAATCCGACATTTGTGTCTTGCTCGTGATACTTTGAAGTTGTAGTAAATTCCTCTTAGAGTTTTATTTTTACAGTAAAATAGATGAATAATATGCATAAAAAAGTTAGAAAAGTTAAATTTTAAAATCTTGAAATTTTGAATACAAAAAATCACAGTTAGAACGGAATCACCCATACATATTTAGATTTAAATGAAGATTTATTTATATTTGGAGTGATCAAATTTTTATTATTAATTTTAGAGCTGATCCAATAAAACACTATGGCGAAATAAAATTGACAATACCGTGGATGTACGCCGAAATGGATTACGATGTAAAAGGACAACTGCTTGTTATTCCTTTGGAAAGCAGAGGACACTTTCAAGGAAATTTCAGTAAGTCATTCTGGAATGAATTATTCGTAAACTTGTTAACAACATTGCGTATTAATATTTCAGCTGATACTAAAGCACAAATCAAAGGTAGTTTGAAGATGTACACTAAAGACGGAGTTGATTATTTCAAGGTCAACAAGTTGGCGTTGAAAGTGAGAATTGGTGATGGATACGTTAAACTTACGTCCAAAGACAAAGAGCTTCAATACGCAGGTAAATTATAATACCTTAACTAGCGAAAATGCTTAATTTTTCAAACATTGTTTCAATTTGTTGGTCTCATCAGCACATAACATGTTTTTTTGTCAAAATAAAAGTTCAGTGAAGGATACAGAAAAATTAATATTTTCTCTCGCTTCGTTTTTGATAATTTTGTGAAATTTAGTTGATGTATTTTAAAAGAATTTAACAGTAAGCTAGAAAACAATAATTAATATGTTTAGTAATGTGATTTGTAATAAATAATCTGTGTATTTATGTCGATTTTCTAAATATTAAATGTGAGGTTATTTAATGGTATGGTGTTTATAATTACTACGAAAAATGACATATAATTGCTTAATCGACCTTCTGATAGACAAACTTAATGCAATATTCTAATTATAAAAATGTCATACTATCTAAATGTGTTATTATAATTTAGTGTAAATATACAATAATTACAAAAAATAATCGATATGTTGTGATATCGTTGTAACGAACGTGTTTGTATATCATCACGTTCTTTTACGATGGACTTTAATTTAGATAAAAATACGCAAAATTTGCAATACGATTTTATAGTATATTTTTCACTTTGGTGTGACACCTAATTTTTTTCAAAACGATTTCGCAAGATAGAGAGGATGGACAACATGTTAGTGACAAATTCATATAGCTATTTGAATATTTGTGCATTAAATTTCATTTTTTACAGCCGATCTTATATCGAATTTCTTCAACGAAAATCCTCGACAAGTTTTGGACGCTATCAATCCTTTGTTCATCCAATACGCAGAGGTGTACGCCAGGAAAGAAATGGATCGTATTTTGGCGACGGTACCCGCATCAGCTTGGTTGCCAGAATAAACTATATCGTATACTTATTTGGTGGGGCGTTACTAGTCTTTTCTAATTTTTTTAATGTTGTAAAATGATATTTCTTTTTAATAAATTTGTAATAGAATAATATTATATGTTTTTTTTTATACATACAACACCACAATCAATACCGATCTCGGAAACATACCCGAATGGGGTGGAAGCAATTTGAATGTAACCAAGACCTAAGCTGCTGTTTTTACAAAAAAGTCTGGTACTGCGGCTCGTTATATGGTGTTGTCTGGACATAAAATATTGTTGGGTGTTGATGTTGGGAACAATGGATTCTGGTATAGTAACGTGGTTCATTGCTCCAACATTTGGAACATGCTCGACTCAATTCAGTAGAGAACAATTTGACTTGATCAGAAACTTTGACAGCTTAGGTCAGGGATGGGGAAACTTTTTTCCTCGCGTGCCAATTTTTGCTAACGAAATATATGGCGGGCCAAGTTGAGGCATTAAATTATTTACTAAAATAAAAATATTATTATAATTTTTCTGAAATACTAATTGTGGGTCTGGTCTTTGTGGGAACATGTGACATGTGGAACTGTTTTCGTTTCTACATGACTTCATCATAAGCCGAAAAATTTGTGATGCTGAAATTTTTAACAATGAAAAAGGAGGTCATCTGGAAGCCTATAACGAAGACAATTTTTTCATTATTGAAAACGTTTGTTCGCACAAACAGCTTGTACCAAACATAGCCATTATTTTCTGGGCGTGGGAAACTATATTTGGGTATTGGGTCCGAGATTATGAAACTCCAATTTGCTGGTGTTCGAAAATAGTTGGCTCAAATGGGTAGTGCGTTCGACGACAGTCAGACTTACGGGTTTTATGCCCGACGTGTACTGCCTTTACTGCCAATTCATGAGAATGCAATTTCTGGTAAAAAGAAAATTGTACTTAATTTTTGTTTGCTGGTCGCGGGCCGGATTTCAACGCTTTGCGGGCCGGAGATGGCCCACGGGCCGTAGTTTCCCCATCCCTGGCTTAGTTCTTGATCTGACTCTGTTTCAATGTCCAACATAAGTTCAACTGGAGTATTTGCAAGTCTTACTCGATAGGCAGACCTGAATTGAATTTTTTACTTAAGTTTTTAATTTGATTCTTTGTTACGGCAGTAATGGAAGTTTGCTAAGGACAGTTTCCTTGAAATCTTTCATTACTAATTGTGCTATAACACTTGAAATGGAAGCACCTATATTTGAAATATGTTGTTGTATAGTTTTTATAAATTCGTTTCGAGGTATTTCTTTATAGTTTTTAATTTTGTCCCATTTTACTATCAATATATTTTTCATTTTCATTTTTATTTGTAGGGCTTGTGCAGCTTTGATAAACCATATATTTTGGGGGGGAAAGGTAACGAAATTAAATAACTTCCTCTGTTTTTTGCTATTATAATTTGAAAATATTTCGAATAGTTCAAATAGATATTTGCTTGTTATTGTCCGTTTGTACCTTGACCATATTGAACCCAACGTCACGTGTGATTGACAGCTTGATAAACCGACGTTTAGAAATTAGAAGAAAAATAAACGATACCATTTATCATTTTAAGAAAAAACAAATTTTAAGATTTTAAGATGAGAACAATTTCACTACTCTCGTTTATCAATTGTTAATTGATTGCTCGTACAATGAAAATCGCTGTATCAAATTAAAAATAGATCTTCAGATAAGTGGATAAGTGTTTAAAGATTTATCAACATTTTATTTTCAACAATAATGTGAAATCATCTCTTTATTTATTTAATCTTAACGCCGCGACAAAGTTGTCATGTCATGTTAGTCGCCGTTCCATTCGGAATTAAAATGCGGAAAGAAGGAGCTGTAATTCTGTTTTTCCTCTTATGCCTCAGGTAAATCGTTTGATTCTTGCTAATCTATTTGCTTGATATACAATGCGTGCTTTGAAGTGAACAGAAGTCTATACAGATGGTAATGTAAAAAGACATTAAGTTTTTTCTATATATACAATTTTATTCTACCGCATAAAACTTGGAAATAGAAATTTTGAATAAATTTTTGATGTGGAAATTGGTTAATAACCTATTAATTTCCTTTTGTTATAAACTTTTTAATGAATTGGTCTTCTACTGGACACTTTTTAAAACACTTTAATACGAATTTTTTGATACAATTTTTACTGAAATTTCTTGTCTCATAGGTTCTATTTAATACGATCCTTCCCCTTCTAGATACTTATTAATATAATTTTTCTCTTTCTAAACACTTTTTAATACAACTCGTCGTCGTTTCTAGACAATTTTTAATACAATTTATCTTCTACTGGACACTTTTTAAAACACTTTAATACGAATTTTTTGATACAATTTTTTCTGAAATTTCTTGTCTCATAGGTTCTATTTAATACGATTCCTTCCCTTCTAGATACTTATTAATATAATTTTTCTCTTTCTAAACACTTTTTAATACAACTCGTCGTCGTTTCTAGACAATTTTTAATACAATTTATCTTCTACTGGACACTTTTTAAAACACTTTAATACGAATTTTTTGATACAATTTTTTCTGAAATTTCTTGTCTCATAGGTTCTATTTAATACGATTCCTTCCCTTCTAGATATTTATTAATATAATTTTTCTCTTCGTAAACACTTTTTAATACAACTCGTCGTCGTTTCTAGACAATTTTTAATACAATTTATCTTCTACTGGACACTTTTTAATACACTTTAATACGAATTTTTTGATACAATTTTTTCTGAAATTTCTTGTCTCATAGGTTCTATTTAATACGATTCCTTCCCTTCTAGATATTTATTAATATAATTTTTCTCTTTCTAAACACTTTTTAATACAGCTCGTCGTCGTTTCTAAACATTTTTTAATACGATTTATCTTCTACTGGACACTTTTTAATACACTTTAATACGAATTTTTTGATAAAATTTTTTCTGAAATTTCTTGTCTCATAGGTTCTATTTAATAAGATCCTTTCCCTTCTAGATATTTATTAATATAATTTTTCTCTTCGTAAACACTTTTTAATACAACTCGTCGTCGTTTCTAGACAATTTTTAATACGATTTATCTTCTACTGGACACTTTTTAAAACACTTTAATACGAATTTTTTGATAAAATTTTTTCTGAAATTTCTTGTCTCATAGGTTCTATTTAATACGATTCCTTCCCTTCTAGATATTTATTAATATAATTTTTCTCTTTCTAAACACTTTTTAATACAGCTCGTCGTCGTTTCTAAACATTTTTTAATACGATTTATCTTCTACTGGACACTTTTTAATACACTTTAATACGAATTTTTTGATACAATTTTTTCTGAAATTTCTTGTCTCATAGGTTCTATTTAATAAGATCCTTTCCCTTCTAGATATTTATTAATATAATTTTTCTCTTCGTAAACACTTTTTAATACAACTCGTCGTCGTTTCTAGACAATTTTTAATACAATTTATCTTCTACTGGACACTTTTTAAAACACTTTAATACGAATTTTTTGATACAATTTTTTCTGAAATTTCTTGTCTCATAGGTTCTATTTAATACGATTCCTTCCCTTCTAGATATTTATTAATATAATTTTTCTCTTTCTAAACACTTTTTAATACAGCTCGTCGTCGTTTCTAAACATTTTTTAATACGATTTATCTTCTACTGGACACTTTTTAATACACTTTAATACGAATTTTTTGATAAAATTTTTTCTGAAATTTCTTGTCTCATAGGTTCTATTTAATAAGATCCTTTCCCTTCTAGATATTTATTAATATAATTTTTCTCTTCGTAAACACTTTTTAATACAACTCGTCGTCGTTTCTAGACAATTTTTAATACGATTTATCTTCTACTGGACACTTTTTAAAACACTTTAATACGAATTTTTTGATACAATTTTTTCTGAAATTTCTTGTCTCATAGGTTCTATTTAATACGATTCCTTCCCTTCTAGATATTTATTAATATAATTTTTCTCTTTCTAAACACTTTTTAATACAGCTCGTCGTCGTTTCTAAACATTTTTTAATACGATTTATCTTCTACTGGACACTTTTTAATACACTTTAATACGAATTTTTTGATACAATTTTTTCTGAAATTTCTTGTCTCATAGGTTCTATTTAATACGATTCCTTCCCTTCTAGATACTTATTAATATAATTTTTCTCTTTCTAAACACTTTTTAATACAACTCGTCGTCGTTTCTAGACAATTTTTAATACGATTTATCTTCTACTGGACACTTTTTAAAACACTTTAATACGAATTTTTTGATACAATTTTTTCTGAAATTTCTTGTCTCATAGGTTCTATTTAATACGATTCCTTCCCTTCTAGATATTTATTAATATAATTTTTCTCTTTCTAAACACTTTTTAATACAGCTCGTCGTCGTTTCTAAACATTTTTTAATACGATTTATCTTCTACTGGACACTTTTTAATACACTTTAATACGAATTTTTTGATACAATTTTTTCTGAAATTTCTTGTCTCATAGGTTCTATTTAATAAGATCCTTTCCCTTCTAGATATTTATTAATATAATTTTTCTCTTCGTAAACACTTTTTAATACAACTCGTCGTCGTTTCTAGACAATTTTTAATACAATTTATCTTCTACTGGACACTTTTTAAAACACTTTAATACGAATTTTTTGATACAATTTTTTCTGAAATTTCTTGTCTCATAGGTTCTATTTAATACGATTCCTTCCCTTCTAGATATTTATTAATATAATTTTTCTCTTTCTAAACACTTTTTAATACAGCTCGTCGTCGTTTCTAAACATTTTTTAATACGATTTATCTTCTACTGGACACTTTTTAATACACTTTAATACGAATTTTTTGATAAAATTTTTTCTGAAATTTCTTGTCTCATAGGTTCTATTTAATAAGATCCTTTCCCTTCTAGATATTTATTAATATAATTTTTCTCTTCGTAAACACTTTTTAATACAACTCGTCGTCGTTTCTAGACAATTTTTAATACGATTTATCTTCTACTGGACACTTTTTAAAACACTTTAATACGAATTTTTTGATACAATTTTTTCTGAAATTTCTTGTCTCATAGGTTCTATTTAATACGATTCCTTCCCTTCTAGATATTTATTAATATAATTTTTCTCTTTCTAAACACTTTTTAATACAGCTCGTCGTCGTTTCTAAACATTTTTTAATACGATTTATCTTCTACTGGACACTTTTTTTCAATACAATTTTCCGTATTTTATGGAATATTTGAAACAACTTCTTGTATTCTAGGAAATTATTACGTACAGAACGAAATCTCTGTCCACATTAACTAGAATTATGAAAAACTACGGAAGACTTAGGAGCGTATGAAATAAAAGATAAAGATCTTTGGTGGCTAGAATCATCTCATATCCTGAACGAAGTAGATTAATAGATGCACACTTGGTGTTCCCAGTGCCACAACTAATCTTTTGCTCATTATTTCTATTCTTCTAGATACATTTAATACAATTCATCTCTTTCTAGATGCTTTGTAATACAATTTCCCGTATTCTATATAATTTTTATTACAATCTTCACTTGCAACATAATTATACCATGAATAAATTTCTAAATTGATCCATTTAAGGTAAAAAAAATGTATAAAGCACGTCCTATACTAAGATTTCACTTTAAACTACGAACTTTTCAAAGTATTTCATTTAATATAATCAAATGTATGTTACAGATTCGGTCGGGCTTCAGACGATACAATATTTCCCGAAGGGTTCTCTTTCGGAGCGGCTACGGCCGCGTATCAAATAGAAGGAGCTTGGAACGAAAGTAGAAGTGCATGTATTTGGGATACTTATATTTTTAATAACCGTAGCGTAATAGCCAATCAAGATACAGCTGAAATAGCTTGCGATTCTTATCATAAATATAAAGAAGACATCGCATTAGCTGCTGCTTTGAAACTTTCTCATTACCGATTTTCGATTTCGTGGTCTAGGTTTGTATAGTAGAGAAACTCGCTTATGTCCATTCTGAACCCTAGTTTTTTTCAGGTTGTTACCGACGATTGTAAGTAGCGATGTAAATCTTGAAGCACTAACATATTATCGAGGAATTATCAATGAACTTGAAAAATATAACATAACACCTATGGTTACCTTATATCATTGGGATTTACCCCAATATTTGGAAGACCTAGGAGGATGGACTAACCCAGTAATTGTTGATTACTTCACTGATTACGCTGGTGTTGTTTTCAAGTATTTCCCCACCGTTAAACTTTGGATTACTATAAATGAACCTAAACAAGTAAGTTATTTTATTAATTTTACGAATCAGAAACTTTTTTTCGTATGGATTTGCTGTAATTTGTGACAACAAAAATGAACTAACTCAAAAAAAGTGAGAGTGCGATCTAAATCTACAACTAATTTACTTCTAATATATCAGTGTCAAGTTCAATAGAATTATGATTGATTCACAGTACAGAAATTTAACGGAAAGTTAATTTATTTTTGTGTATGAGCTAAAAGTTGGAATATTTTAATTTTCATAAATGTGCACAATAGAAAAGATGCATAAAAATGGTATTTAGAGGTCACTTGTATCTCTGGTAAACAAAAATTTTTTACTGAGGTAAACAAGTGTAAACAAAAATTTTGAAATCATTAATTTCGGACGAAAAACAAACATTTCTTGATCCTTTTTTTGGATAAAGTAATAAAGTTCGTTCGTTACAATACAGATTTTTTAAAAAACAACAAAAATGGACTTATTTCGATTTTATATAATCAAGTACTACCAAGCTATACTTTTGAACATCTACATTGTATTTTTTATGATACATACTATCAAAATCAAGTAAATTTCGTATCTGCGCTATACGAGGGTTCCTACTTAAGTTTTGAGATGTAATTGTAATGTAAATATGTTAAATCTGACTGAATTTACTATGACTTTCGGCGTGGGTTAAATAGCGGTGTGCCGATCAAGTCGCTTCGACTTTTGGTGATGAAGCACCACATCGAATCATCGTGTTGAGGTTGAGACGCACTTAATTGTTCGTAACGTTCACATATATTCAATATCTCATGAACACGTAGCTGTCAAAAATATGTTTTCGCGTTAGTTATTTCATAATTTGACAATCGTTCAAAAAAAAGTTCGTGTAAAGTAATGCCGAACAAATTCGATGGCGGTACTTCAAAAGATCGTGACAGGCGTCGAATTATAGATCCATATGAATCCGAAACTAAAAAACAATCGACTGTAAGGGTCTTTCAAGACTAAGATAAGTTTAGAATTAAATTTTGAATGATATACCAGCATTAGTTTCCCAAAAGTGAAAACGACAATGTGAGTTTTGACTCATCAGTTCAAACAAAAACAATTTTAAACAATCAAAACATCGAATTGGTGGGTACAGTCTTTATTTAGCTTTATTTGTCTTGAACAAGCAGTTGATGCGTTCAAATCGGAATGGATCGTTGGTTCAAACGCATGCTAAAGTGTATTGAATAACAATAGAGCCGTACCAAATTATTAATATTAGTTTTTATTTGTCTATCTCAAAACTTAAATAGCAACCCACTTAGTTATCATCATAAATTTTGAATATTAGATGAATAATAAACCATTGGTCTGGTGGTCTTTGTCGTGTCCAAATTTTGTTATTTTAATAAAATTTCTAATTTATTTCTTCGTCAAATAGATCTACATAACTTAAGTATAATTTTTCAGTTTACGATGGCGTTTTGACAAGATAAATACAGAAATTCAAGTCTGACGTTCTTGTTCTTGACGCAACTGTGTGTCAGACAGTCCCCAACAAACTTATAACAACAATAAATTTTCTATACAAGGTATAAAAAAAATACACATACACAAAATACAGTACAATGAATTTGTACGAAGCCGAGATTGGCGGACTTCGGACAGAGATGATTGTACGAAAGTTGTTAGGTTAGGTTAGTTTAGGTTAGGTACTATGTACTATAACTGCGAATAGCTAATTGTGCTCACAAAATGCAATAAAACTTGGAGTTAAATTATAATGTATACCAAATACAATGCTTATAAGATTTGATTTGTTATATATGCGTGTACTACTTCGGAATAACGCGCTCATTACCGAGTGAGTATCGATGCTCTGACTCCGTACAACCAGCGTTGTACAGAGTCGACTTCGTACAATCATCTCTGTCCGAAGTCCGTCCGCCAATCTCGGCTTCGTACAAAATGGCTTGTACAGATCGGACTTCGTACAAATTCATTGTACGAAGCTAGACTCCGTACAAGATCGGGCTTGGGACGTAACATATACGTATATAAGTATATACTGTCTCGATCATTCCACGATTTATTTAAGTGCATTTAATATTCTTAGGCTGAACTAAATACTTCTTCCAATTTAACTGACGTTGTTACCGATTCTGCTGGTTCATCTAAAATACTACCATTATCACAATCAGATGAAAATGTTGACAATACTATAAATGAATTGGTAAATTAAATTTATAATTATCTTTTTTCAGTTCGTGAATAGATAAAATTTTAACAGTTCAAAAATATAAAGTATTTAATCTTGTTCTGGCAAAATTTTGGTCAAGTATTCACGTGCCAGACCAATTCTATTTGAAAGAGGAATAAAATATAAAAATTTTGACGTTTAATTTTTTTTTATACCTTGTATAGAAAATTTGTTATTGTTATAAGTTTGTTGGGGACTGTCTGACACACAGTTGCGTCAAGAACAAGAACGTCAGACTTGAATTTCTGTATTTATCTAGGCAAAACGCCATCGTAAACTGAAAAATTATACTTAAGTTATGTAGATCTATTTGACGAAAAAATAAATTCGAAATTTTATTAAAATAACAAAATTTGGACACGACAAATGGTTTATTATTCATCTAATATTCAAAATTTAATAAAATATATTTTAGTACTTATTCTGGTTAATCAATATTTTATTTGAACATCGAACTCTATAATAATAAATTACAATTAAGTCCACTAGATATTGAAATAAGCACATTAGACATGGAGTAATGTGTTACCCCAAAATATTTGAACACTTTTTCTGGCATATCATTGAGACACCCAAATTTTCTCTCAAAAATAATCGAAATAGAATATTCGCAGTAAAATTTTGCACAAATTAATTTTTTTAGGTTTGCGTTCACGGTTACGGGTATGGTAAAAAAGCACCAGGTCTTACTGAAAGTGGTATATCTGACTACAGATGTGCATATCACGTAGCAAAAGCTCACGCATCCGCTTATCGTTTATATAAAGAGAAATACGGAAAATTAGGGGGTAACAATATAAAGATTTAACGTAGCAATAATAATCAAAATAATAAAATGAATGTGATTACAAAAATTAATATTAAAATTTCAGGTAAACTCTCGATGGCTTTAGATGGTGCGTGGAATATTGCAGCTTCCAATAATAAAGAAGATACAGATGCAGCTGAAAGAAGAAGACTTTTTGAGGTAATGAAATATTCTCACAATAACACCGATAAATGCTTTCTAATAAAGGACTACGATCAAATTTGTTTGACAAACTTGTCAAGCGCGTTGGTACAAATCGAACCAATACATCAAATAAACTTGACCACAATTCGGTTTTTTTTCTTCACCTCAAAGTGTATTATTATCATCTTTCGTCGTTATACATTTTTGGAATTAACGCTACTAGTAGTATGCATGAAAAAAAAGATAAAACACTCTTCAATGATCTAGAGCAGCGGCAAGCTATTACCAGTTAACCAAGGGCTACTAAAAATAATACTTTTTTATTTAGACTAAACTCAATAGGAAATTTGGATTAAATCTGGCCTATACCTTATTGTTTCAACCACGATTTTTATTTGTTAGTCAATTTATAAGCACTCACTGCAGCATCGACTATTTCATATTCAACAACGAAATTCTAACTTCTGTCTAAGCTCACCACTTGATAGTTTTGGTTTTCAAATTCAACAATAACAAGTTTTTCAGTTTTTAGATTCTTAATCTTAACATTTTCAAAATTTGTTGAGTTAGTTCTTCGAAGAGAGGTAGGTTAGATTTGTTTTTGCTTGAAATCTTCTAGATTCTAGACGTGATTAAGTGTAAAAATGTACAGTTGTACCTAAAGCGAAACGCAGTTTCCCGACTGGTCTGGAGAGTGGTTGAAAATACGGAAAGAATATAAGCACGAGAATTTTTCACGTTAAATGGTGTTCACAGAACTGACTACAAAACATTAGTAAATTTATGATGGCCGTTTTTTTTACAATCGCTCAGTACAGACTCTACGCGAGCAGAACATGTGCTGTAGGCGACTACGAAGCTCCCGCACTACACACTCCTCCGTTATTAACATTCAGGCATCAGTCGGCGTTGTGCTACAGCCACGTAAACATTATTGATGCGCCCGCCAAGTGCGTATTGCGAAGTGTGATTCGTTTTTTACGTAGAGCTGCAGATATCCATCGGAGAATGAGTCGTGTGTATAGGGAAAACTTCATGAGTGATGGTGTTGTGCGTGAATGGTGTCGAAAGTTTAAAGATGAAGGGGGCCAAGGAGGCAAATTTCATTTTCCACTGCTTCGATATATCACGATATACTAAGATAAATTGAAAAAGACTTTTTCAAAAGTATTTCCGATATGTAATTACACAGTAATACATTGTTTGACAAACACGTCACACAAGTTTGCATTTGGAAAAAATTTAATATATAATTTGATAGTGTACAGAATATTTAAAATTAAAAATTTTAGTTTTGCACTGTTAATAAATCATTTAACTTAAATATTCTTTATTTTTGTTTTATTTCAGTTTGGTTTATATGCCCACCCGATATTTTTTGGAGATTGGCCCGAAGTTGTTATAGAAAGAGTGAAGGAACGTAGTAAAATGGAAAATTTTACCAGATCACGTTTGCCTGAGTTTACAAAAGAAGATAAAATTCTCATAAATAATACGGTGGATTTCATGGCACTTAATTATTACGATACTAAAATCGTAGGTGACGACGAAGAACCGTCTTACGATTCATATTCGTACAATAACGATCTCAGATTGACTATCACGACAGATAAAAACTGGCACACTGATCGACACTTGAATTCTGTAAGTAGTAATACTCGTTCGCTGAGAAACAAATAAAATACCACCAACACAAATAATAGTTATCTGTATGCCAAGGACTGAAAATGCTACTTTATTGGAGAACAACAGACGAGTCCAACAAAGTAGTATTTCAGCCGCGGCGTACACAATATTTTTTATACGACGCATAAGATCCAAAACTTTCTCAATTACACCGAGAAAACAAAATAAATAATGGAGAATTATAAACATTCTATTTATTGAACAATACAATGTATTTAATGGTATTTGCAATGTCAATATTAATTTATTAATTATTTGCAAAAAATAATGTTGATTGTACTTCCGGGACAATTATTAATATGTATTGGATTGGATGCAGATGGAATATGTATATCTCTACTAGATGTTGATGGAATCTCTGTTGATGTGTTTGTTTTTGTGTCTTCGATAGGATTTCTTCATTGATTCATATTTGTGGTGAAAAATCATCGAAGTGAAACTGTCAACTGTCAACATTGAAATGTCTACTCCAGAGCGTTCCGAAAGTGTTTTGCAATACGGAACTGTCACTTTCACTACATGGAACACTCAAAACGCAACTTTCGGTGTGTAAATAAATACAGAACGAACAACTTTCAGATGGCGTGGTCTAAAAAATATATTCATATCTAATTCGAATTGACAGAACTAAACAAATGGCAATAATTTTTATTAAATAGTATTTTGGGTTTGTATAATAATTACCATAATTATTCACTTAACGGCTACAAAAACCCTCCTAATTACACTGTTTAACACGCGTTTCAATATCCACTTTAATATTTGCGAAAATAACGAAAAAGGTCGATGTTTATTTTGGAAATACCCATCTAATTCACATTTGATAGGAATTATATTACTAGCGATCATGGTTTTTAAAAATGAAATAAATGCCTTGCGTCTGTAAATAGACCGTAAAAATCCACAGTTTTTCTGTTATATTTAAATATACCTCTGATTTTTTATATACAAAATGTCTAGAAAAGCGGTGTTAAATTAAGTTTTTTTTACATAAATTTTAATGTTTTTTAGTAGAATATTTCGTACATTTTCTTTCTGGAATGTCCCCGTTCCTCATATTCCTATAAAAACTTTTAATTGTCCTTCAGATAATTAAAGTTTTCACCACCCTTCTACAAGGTGTCCAGAAAGGGTATCGGGTATTTGTAAATTCAAGTAAACAAAAACTATTTATAAGCAATAAAAACTTTTATTGTTTTTTGATACCATATGAATTGGAAAATTATTTGGAAATGATGATAGTATCCAAATGATGACCGTTACGTTGCTGGTACTCTTCAAAACGGGAACGAAGATTAGCGATAACACGTCGATACAAAGCTCTTGATATTGCTGCCATTTCTGACCTGATGTTTTCCTTCAATTGGATTAGGTTCGTTGGATTATTTTGAAAAAACTTACTTTTAAGGTATCCCCATGCAAAATAGTCAAGCGGACTAAGATCGGGCTTCTGGGAGCGAAGTTGATGTTACCCGTTCGCGAAATGACTTTATTAGAGAATAATTCATTCACAACTTCCATCGAGTCATTCGAGATATGGCAAGTGGCCCCATCTTGCTGGAACCACGTTCTTGAGTTGAAATCTGCAAACTCCCGCAACTCTGGGACCAAAAAATTTCGTAACATATCGCAGTAACTGTCACTATTCACATTAATTGCTCGGTCTCGTTGATCTTCATGAAAATAAGGACCAATAATTCCTTTAGCAGGTATAGCGGCCCAAACAACGACCTTTGAGCTGTGCAGGGGTCGTTAATGCTTTCGTCTCGGATTCTCGTCTGCCCAGTACCGACAATTCTGCTTATTAACATGACCATTTAGGTGAAAATTTGCTTCGTCGCTGAACAGTATGATTTCAAAGTTGTTAAATCGCTGCATCATTTCGTTCGCAAAATTCAGTCGATTAGCATAGTCCGTATCCTTCAATTCTTGAACCAATTGAATTTTATAGGCTTTTTAATGCAAATCATCCTTTAAAATCGAATATTAGAACGATTTTTTGATGTTTAACGCTTGGCTTCGCTTTCGGATGGATAAAGATGGATTTCGACGAACCGACGCCTCAACTTCTTCAATTGTTTCTTCATCGCGAAATGAACGATGGCGACCAAGTATTGAATTTTAACTGTCGCACCTGTATTCTCCAACATCCTGATCCATTTCCTAATGCTATCGTCACTTGGCGCGTGACGTGTACGATATTCCGCACGATACAGACGATGAACAGTCACTATTGAATCACCGTTACGATAATACGCTCGTACGCAAAATGCGCAAAGCGTCCCCGAGTACTGTTCCATCGTGACTAAAGCTCCACGAAAACAAATACCGGATACTCCTTGGACACCTTGTATAATAGGAAAAAGTCTAGGGAAGACAGTTCTGGCGATTTTACAGAACACCAGAACACCTCATCAATTTGAAAGCAGTATTAGTAGTATTTATAATATAAAAAAAACTAATATAAGTATAAAAAACCTTGTCGTTTATTTTTAGTACGTTCCCGAAGGTTTTAGAAATTATTTAAAATGGGTCAAGGATACTTATAATAACCCTGAAATAATTATAACTGAAAATGGGTTTGCTGATGATGGAACTGTAGAAGACACTGACAGAGTCACATTTATAAAGGTAAAAAATATGAATAAAGTTATAATAAAAGAAGTCGATAGAAAAATTAATATGTATTCCGAAGAAGCAGTTGTCTCTACACGTAATTTTATCTTTGATTTTAGGATTATTTAATGGCAGTTTGGAATTCAATAGATAAAGATAAGGTCAAAGTTACTGGTTATACATTCTGGAGTCTACTGGACAACTTCGAATGGAACAGTGGATACGAGTAAGATATTTAACACTAATTTATTTTTTATGTATTGATTTATTTTATATTTTTTTCTAGTCATCACTTTGGTCTTTACAAAGTAGATTTTACAAGCCCGAATAGAACTAGAACGCCAAAGAAATCTGCCGATTTTTATAGAGAAGTTATTGAACGTCATGGACTCAGCGAAGCACATAAAATTCATTTCATGCCAATTTTAACAGTTTTAAGCTTTATATATTTGTACCTTTAGAAGTATACACTGGTTGTAAGAAAAGAAAGTTATATTCTGTGTGTCTATAAAATAAAAAAATAATCTATCTATAATAAAGTGTTTATAAATTATAAATATTAAGTATTTAAGTATGATATACAGGTTTTTAGCCATTTTATGATGACATTGTCCGCCTGGATTTTGGTTTTTCTAGTGTTTAATTTCGTTAAGGTTTTTTATTGAGAGATATACTTGACAAATAACCAAAATCTCGAATACAGCAGAAACTTCTAGTCCTTGAATCATCGTTTTTGGGACAATTTGCTAATAGAATAAAACTTTCTTTTGAGTCACCTTGTAGATGTATTTTTTGTATATAATTGTATTTTACAATTATTAAACAATAGATAAATAACATTAATAATGTATTATTTAAAGAATCCTTTCTATAAAAAGTATTTCAAAAGTGTTTCGTGCTGAAACCTATTACAAGCTTTATCTAAATACTTTATAAAAAACGATATTTATTAAATCACTGAACTCCGTCCAAAAATGAACAGTTTAATCGAAATGGATAAAAAAATGTTTAACAAACAAATATTTATGTTAAAATTAAAAAACGTTATCGAAATTTGATTACTTACTTGTTTATTTCATGAAAAAATAGTTATTTATATTATGTAAGCTTATATATTAAAAAAATTGATGATTTCCATTGCGAGTCCGTTCAGGCGTTCTACCCAACCGATTTGCTTAATTTTTTTTTTTTTTCAATGAAAGGTATTGATGCACAGATCAGCCATCAACCATCGGATTTCATCTAATTTTCACCATTCTCAAGTTATACTCAAATGCGATTTCCCCCTACATTACTTATAGGAGTTTTTCACATACACACGTTCTATCCTCAATATCTAAGGTTCTATTCAAGATAAAGACTTCGTTTGGATTTAAGAACACTCGCTGAAATACCTTCTTTCTTTTGAGTTTTTGAACACTTGAATCGGTTGAGTTGGAGAGGATCTAGGCGCGGACATTCAATGTGGAGTTATGGATTTTTGTAGGTTTTTGGCAATTTTTCTACATTCAAACATCTATATCTCAGGTTCTAATATAGCTACAGAGTTCGTTTGGATTTAAGAACACTCGCTGAAATACTTTCTTTCTTTTGAGTTTTTGAACACTTAAATCGGTTGAGTTGGAGAGAAGCTAGGCGCGGACATTCAATGTGAAGTTATGGATTTTTGTAGGTTTTTGGCAATTTTTCTACATTCAAACATCTATATCTCAGGTTCTAATATAGCTACAGAGTTCGTTTGGATTTAAGAACACTCGCTGAAATACTTTCTTTCTTTTGAGTTTTTGAACACTTAAATCGGTTGAGTTGGAGAGAAGCTAGGCGCGGACATTCAATGTGGAGTTATGGATTTTTGTAGGTTTTTGGCAATTTTTCTACATTCAAACATCTATATCTCAGGTTCTAATATAGCTACAGAGTTCGTTTTGGTTGAAGAACACTCGCTGAAACATCTTCTTTCTTTTGAGTTTTTTAACACTTAAATCGGTTAAGTTGGAGAGGAGCTAGGCGCGGACATTCAATGTGGAGTTATGGATTTTTGTAGGTTTTTGGCAATTTTTCTACATTCAAAGATCTATATCTCAGGTTCTAATATAGCTACAGAGTTCGTTTTGGTTGAAGAACACTCGCTGAAACACCTTTTTTCTTTTGAGTTTTTTAACACTTAAATCGGTTGAGTTGGAGAGGAGCTAGGCGCGGACATTCAATGTGGAGTTATGGATTTTTGTAGGTTTTTGGCAATTTTTCTACATTCATAGATCTATATCTCAGGTTCTAATATAGCTACAGAGTTCGTTCTTTTCTATTATAATGATTTCTGATACTTATTTAATGGATTCGAAGCGTGCGAAGCCGCGGGTAAAAACTAGTTTACAATTAATCTACATATACCAAATGCATAGCGTGATGGCCACAGACTTATCATTCGAAGTAGCAATCAATGATATTCCACAAGCTTAAAATACATCTCTGTCGCATACAGGTAGTTCAAACCTTCTTCCTCTTTCAATAGAACCAGGTCCTGTTCAATCCTGTACGTTTAGCTCTCTTACTGGTTCTTCCTGGGAAGCTGAATTCCAGCTCTCGTACAACCTCTTTGGTAGTCCGCCGATAGGTCTGCGTCTGTTCGGTCTCCGTCTTCTGGCATTCTTTCTACGTGAATCTTTTTCGTGCATTGACCCATCTCGCCACATCCTGTACGCCCAACTCTTCTCTTATGGCATCACTCCTTATTCGGGTGACTCCCTCGATGGTTCGCAGTATTTTCATCTCTGCGGTTCTCATTATTCTTTTTGTTGTTGATGTCTCGGCTCTGGTTTCTGTCGCATACAAATAGAACTGGGTGGAGAATTTTAAGATAAAAATTCTCCATATCACTAGAAAAACCACTCACTATTTTTCAGGTTATTAACTTTTTTTTCCTATAGACTTTAGGTCCTTGAAACGCACATTCAAGCTGGCCTAATGTGTAAAACATACCACCAGGATATACTAGACAATGTCTTGCCAAAAAAGAGACAGACCATTATGGCCTCTTTCGATCTCACATCGCCAACGAATTGAATGGATGTCTTAACGATTAAATGGCTTAATACAATCTAAAAGAATTATAACTGTATTAGCTAAAAAGTCTGAACAACTTCTCGTGATATCTAGAAACTACATTAAACTGGTGGTCGGTCTTCAGCAGATTCTGTAAGCAATCTATAGAGACAGCAAAACATCTACTTTGCTAATTTCAATAAAAGGCTTAGGTACATCGATGAAGTAGTATCAACATTTTAGAAAATGGAATGAAAAACGTTTAAAAATTAGCTTCTTTTGTGAGGAATTTACGTATTTCGGAGATTCAAAGTCACGCATAGAATCCCCAAACAATCTACAATCGAGTTATAATTTATTTTTATAAGTTGATCACATTTTTCGATTGTATCGTACTTTTATGATCCACTGCAGCGTTGCCAGATCATGAGATAAAAATTGAAAACAAACCCAAAAAGTGTCGAATACGAATACTGTTTGCCATCGTATTTTTCAATCAATATATAAATGTTTTACTCTCAAATTAATAATTTTTTTAAGACAACTATATGAAAATTAGTACTGTTTCAAGATAATCAGTTCAAATGTTATTCATAATAGAGTCTAAAAGATTTTTTGGAACGTTCCTAATAATATGGTGAGTAGGTTATATCGGTAACTATATAATATATACGACGGGGAATCACATAATTATCTCAAAAGCCGTTACTTCAAAATATGCAAAATTTTGTCCACATTTCACATTTGGGATGTTGCCATATTCACCTAAATCTAGTTTTCAAGTAAAATTCTATTTAGTTATAACGCCATTTCTTAAAAACCATAAGAAATAAACTGATTCTAAAATTCTGAAATATTATACTGAACCGACGAGGAAAATCATTTTCAAACAACATTTTAGTCGCTAGATGAATCAAATTGTGACACAACTTATTATTGTACGTAATAGCTTAGATTATTGATTAAATTTTCGTTTATTAAGTTTCATGTGTTCCTTTAGATATATTCTATATTGCAGCTTGAAAAAATGCATTATTAAACAATATGAAGGACTCTTTCATGAAGTATTCCTTGTGAAAGAGTCCTTGGGCCAACATATTTCGGAATCACTATTGCATAGGGTACTGTTATACATTTTATAACATAAACTTGTTTTAAAAAGCTATTCTATTGAGAAATAATGATAAAAGCGATTTATTGTTACTAAATTCGTAAAATTAATATTTTGCGCTCAAAATTTAAGATTGCTATGAATCAAATGTAATTGCTAGTGAAATCGTTCCAAGAACTATCAATAATTATCCATTAATTATATACACTGAATGTTTAGAAAAGCTACTTATTCATAGAAAATGTGGAAAAACAAAAAAGCTCATTTCGAAGGTTATAAAAGGTTTAAAAAATTTCAAATCCCGGCTATATTCATTAATAGAAAATGTATGAAACTAGAGTATTTTCTTTTGAAAACATTGTATGGGTTCATATCGTGTATTTTGAAGAAGCGATTTTGAAGCCCGGTCGTGGAATACTACGTCAATATCCGATTTTGTTTCTAGCAAATAGGTTTACGTAATGTTAAGTAAATAACAAAAATAATAATAATTATTGATTATTTTAATCTTATCTATTTAACAAAATTCGATGGTTCGAACTGATTTCTTTCCAATATTGACAGACTCGTTAAAGATGGCAAACCTGCTGGTATTAACAATATACATCAATGTGATTTCCAGGTAAATATATATAATTTAAATCTTGTATTTTTTTCTTTTGGCTAAATTTGATTATATTAGGAAATAATCCGTAATAATTCGTTATTTTTCTTACGGAAATTTGTGGAAAAATATTTTTTTTTTTATTAGGAAATATCATTTGAATATTTTTTACCGTTTTTAGGCGGTTTTAATAAGATATGGAAAATCCTATTTAAAAATTTTGAAATCAATAAAATAAATATTCATTTAATCCAAACGAAAAGGTTTTTATCAAATTTCTGACTAATTTTTGAATATTTATCATGCGTTTCGACAAAGCAGACATTTTTTTAAAACTTCGCGAATCACAGAATTTTCTATATTATTTATCAAAAATTAAAATCAGTGATTCCCAAAGTGGTCTATGTGAACCCCCAGTGGACTCGAAAGAGACTCTACGTAAATTTCCATCTTTAGATTTTATTTTCAAATGTTTTTGGCGAATTTTGAGAATATATATCAGCGTGGGATTTACTGAAACAAATAATACTATAACGATATATAATACAATTCCCAATGGACTGAATCTTTAATAAAAAACGTTGTATCATAATACTTAAATGTCTAAAAATTGAGCCACACTAAAAATTTCAATGGATTTTTGATCGAATTAAGAAATATTTTATTTCTTGTATATTATAAATTTGAATAACATTAATATTTAATTGGTAATTTATTATTTAGCTTTCAATAATACACACAAATTCATTTAATAAGAATTTTGAGAACTCGCAGCAGACTGGGTCTTAACGATTGCACAGAATTTACAAAATTCCGAGTTTTAATTATATACATAAATGTGAGTCTCAATTTTATTCATTTCATGGAAAAGACTGTTCCTTATATTATAGACACCTCCTTAATTTTGTCGCAACAATTAAAAAATGTGTGTCTCGCAAACTTAGATCACAATTAGCTTGATTCTTGCAATCTTCGAAATATCAAATCACATTAGAAAATTTCATTTCGAGGTTGGTCTATAAATAACTATCAATTCCTTTGTTGTTTGTTTTCCTCTTGAATTTTACTCGACATCTAAAAAAAATAAGATATATATAACATCACATAGTAGATAAAAGATTCATTAATTCAATAAAATGACGAAGATAATGATACAGTATACAAAAGTATACGTAGTGCAGTCCATAAGTTTTTTTAAAATAACATAGAAAGAATTGTGATTATTTTTCATTATATTTATTTTTCCTTCATTTCTAAAAAATTTTCAGGATTAAAATATAAAAATATGATGCATGTAGATCGGGGTTGTATGGTGGATGTTCAATCTCGATCACATTCGTATACAGTAGCCTTAAAAAACAAACACACGCCTCGGCTTTTTACGATAACGGTTGTAATAATGAAATAAATCAAAAAGAAATTGTAGCCACAGCTTTTTTGGTGCTTTTCTTGACCTTTGATTCATTTGGCATGGAATCTCCAATTTTTGTCGTTTTTAAATCAATGTGGGATCCTTAGAATAATTGTTTTGGAAATATTTCTTTTGTTTTTAGATGCCGGTCGCTTAGAACAAATATTTCCATTAATTTAATGATTTCTGGAGTAGCCACTGTCACACAGGGGTCATCTTCTAATAATTCGCGTCTCTAACGAAAAATTTGTTAATTGTTAAAAATGATGGACATCAATGAGAAACTCTATTCGAGACAATTTTCGTAAGCAACTTGACTGAGGTCTCGTTCGAGCTCTACTAGAGTAAAGTGGATCGAAGCAACAAGTTGAAACTATGAGGTTGAATTAGACGGAGCGCTATAAACCCAATACTTCAAACTATTCTTTATTAGTATCAAAATAATAAAATACTATCGATAATATTGAAAAAATATGAATAAAATGATTGGTGATATGATTATCAGATGATTATCTTTCGTTATTAAAAAAAATACATAAATTTATATTGCAGGGTCTGTTTTGGTGAAATAAATACCCAAAAATTTCCGGACGGATTTTCATTCGGAGCAGCAACGGCTGCGTATCAAATCGAAGGGGCTTGGAATACATCAGGGAAGGGCGAAAGTATATGGGATCATTTCGTCCACACAAATTCCTCCAGAATCGTTGACGGATCAAACGCTGACATCGCTTGTGATTCGTTTCATAAATATAAAGAAGATATTGCTCTGGCCGCGGATATGGGTTTGACCCATTACAGGTTTTCGGTTTCTTGGACAAGGTAAGGATGTCAATGTTGACGTATGAGTATCTGAAAAACAACCTATTTTCAGAATTTTACCCAATGGGTACAACAATATCAAAAATATCGATGGTATCATGTATTATCAAAATGTTGTTAAAGAAATCGAAAAACGCAACATGACTCCAATGGTAACAATCTACCATTGGGATTTACCCGAAACCATTCAAGATATCGGTGGATGGGTGAACCCCAAAATTGTTGAATACTTTCGAGATTACGCAGAAATAGTATTCGAAAGTCTGCCAACTGTGAAACTCTGGATAACCATCAACGAACCGAAACAAGTATGAAAACTTAATAGTATATAGCCTTTGATAAAATTGTCGGAGCATTTAAATTATCGCGGAACATGAGAAACAATTTTTTTTTTAATATAATTGTAGGTTTGTCAAGGTGGGTACGGTAAAGGTAGTATGGCACCTGGATACACGGAAAGTGGTGTATCTGATTATCTTTGTTCCTATCATATCATTAAAGCACATGCCGCAGCTTACAATTTGTATCAAGAAAAATTCAAAAATCTTGGAGGTGATGATATAAATTACACGTTATTAGATTAATTTCATAATTATTCATTATAGGAAAAATTACAATGGCAATTGATGGTGTTTGGAGTATACCTTATTCCGATGAAGAAGAACACAAAGAAGCGGCATCGAGAAAACTTGCTTTTGAGGTAAGTTTTTTGTCGATTTCCGATTTATCAATACCTAGATCAACCTTTTGATATGTTTCTTAACTTATTAATAAATGTTTTTAGTTTGGTTTATATGCCCACCCGATATTCTTTGGAGATTGGCCTGAAGTAGTGAAACAAAGAGTGGCGGAAAGAAGCTCAAACGAATCCTTCACGAAATCACGTTTACCACCTTTTACCGAAGACGATATAAGCCAGATTAATGGAACTGCCGATTACGTGGCATTCAATTTTTACGATACAAAACTAATTAAAAACGTTGAGGAGGCAGATTTTGATAGCGTTTCCTACGATAACGATTTGAGAACAAGCGCTGAAAACGATCCAAAATGGAATACATCTATTGATGGAACCACTTCGGTGAGTTGTTTCCTCATCAACAAGCAATGGCACCCCACATCACAACTTCGAAGATACGACACGTACATGCCTCTTAACAAAAAATTGAAGGTTATGATGTGTACTTTAGATCCTTACGTTCGCTCGGCCAAATCTATCATGTCCTCCTAAGTAGAATTGAGTCCTAGCTCGCGGAGTTAATGAAACCTGATAGATCTATTGTGCCCTTTGAGAACTGTCCCTAAAATTAGTAGCTTTTTATTTCTAAACTATTTATTCACTTTTATATTCATGCAATTTTTTGCTCAACGTTTTGCTCCATTTTAAACAGCTTTTAGAGGTGCTTACGACTCACTCTTTTACACCCGTTTCCAAGTCTATCTATCTCTTGACGATGTCGAAGAACTAGCCATACATTTAGTGAGATACTCAACTGCTGCTGGCTCTAATCCCTAAATAGTCGCAGAACTGTAACGATCGACATTCCCATCAACTGTGAATAACTAAGTGTTTTCCACAGTCCAAAGGACGCAGTGCAGCCAATATCCACCACAGGATGAGTGCAGTGAACGGTCAACACTGTGTGATTGACAAAGTTGTCAAACAATGGTGTATGAAATGTGCCGAAAGTCAAAGTGAAGGTGGTCGGTGATCCCTATATAAAATTATCACCATTCCTAATATTTCTAGCACGGAATAATAATGAGGAAGCAGATTATTGTATCCAAAAAAGGCGATATATTGTTAATTTTATGGCACAAGAAACAAAAATAACAAAGGAGCTTTACTGTTAGATCCTACGTCGCGTCGCCTTCGGAGAGCTATACAAAACAAATGAAGAGGTGTGCTGTTATTTGGCGTGGTTCTGATTATGACAAGACTACCACATAATGTGATAAAAGAACTTCTTCAAAAGTTTAACCGCCCATTTTATAGACCTGATCTAGCACTTAGTGTCTATCATCTCGAGAATTGAATGCATGGCTCCCAACGAAAAGCCTCGGCTTACTACGGGTCCCCTGTTTCGACAAATGCCTCAACATTCATGGTGACTTTTGGTAGAAAATTCATTTTAACTTAATATGTCTCTATTTATGGTGTATCGAGGAAAATAGGCTTCGTTTAAGACATTTATGCTCCATTTTTCTTCTATATATGTATCGTCTGCATTCAATAATTGTTATTTTCCTTATAATTTTATTGTACGACATGTTTTACATAAATATTACGTTTTAGATTTATCCAAATGGTTTATGTGAATATTTAAATTGGATTAAAAATAACTACAACAATCCAGATATTTATATTACAGAAAATGGTGTAGCCGACGATGGCAGTACTTTAGACGATAAAGAAAGAATAAATTATTTAACTGTAAGTACTAATCTAATAAAAATTTTTGAATTTATTGTACCGTTTACATAAAATATTGTTAGCGACAACGTTTTTGTCCAAAAATTCTCAATTTTCTCGCAAAAAATAATAGCTAAAGCCTCCGTATACAATCTTGTTTCTCTTATTGTTCCTCAAGCAGTCTAGAACACTTAAAAAAACACTCGACAATATCCAATAGGTTGAGGAGGAGTCTGTGGTAACAACGATGATTTACATATTGAATACATTCCACCAACACTAGCAATATGTCCTGGCATAGTCACGTGATCGAATTAGCTTAGGTAGTAGCTTCACAAAAGCTCGCAGCCCTCTTCGAGATTAAAAAGCTATGTACTCCTCTACAAGGACGCCAGATGCGTCCATTTTTGGAATTTTGGAGCTCGGCGCTAAGTATACTCTGAAATACTCGACTCAATACAGAAGATAATATAAAAGAAAGGTCGCCGAGCAGACTTTGTTTTACCGATACTACCAACGCAGATGCTCTTCCGAGCTGTAATTTATCGGGATTTTTTTTGGAGATGTGCGAGCCTGTGGAATCAACTACCGAGGCACGTCTATCTTGAACACTACAACCAGAAGTTCAAGTGTTAGGATTAACCCTCTTGTGGTTACTTTTAACTTAAAAAAAATCATACTTTTGGTATCTGAAGAAAGTCATCAAATTGTGAGTGATAGTATAAGGTAGTAGATAGTGTACACTATAGGGCAAAAAAATAACATAACCAAATGAACAACATATCTCGATATAAAATTTTTTGTAGGATTACTTAACAGCCGTACTGGACGCCATTTATAAATATGAAGTAAAGGTCAAGGCGTACACCATGTGGAGTCTTTTAGATAACTTTGAATGGAGGAAAGGATACAGGTAGAAATTTTTTTAAGGGATATCAAATTTCGCCTAACCTCAATTTATTGATTTTCAGTGTTCACATGGGATTTTTTTCGGTCGATTTCGAGGATCCTGAAAGAAAGAGAACACCCAAAAAGTCTGTCAAATTTTTCCGAGAATTAATAGAAAAGGGAAGAATCCCATACATACCACATGCTATCACTGAACCTAGCTCAACCACTCCAAGCTCTACAACTGAACATCATAACAGTGGTAGCCAACATTTTATAGAAGCCTTTTTTATAATTGTACCTGTAATATTTTATTTTTCTATTTAGTTACAAACACCTGAAGTTCAACATTTGTTTTGTCATTTTTATCAAATAAATTTGTTTTAATTTCTAAGAGTTTTTTTAATTCCCAATCTGCCCCAAAAATAATAACCAATTAAACTTTCTCAGTAATCAACATCACTGCCAAATGAATTTGTATCTAGTGTACGATTAATTGTTCAAATGCAATAAGTTAAAAAGAACGCATCGTTGTGGATTTTCCACAAATTGTAATATGGGTTATTTGGAAAAACGTGATATAAATTTTGATCGCTAAATATATTAGAAAACTATTATTATTCCACTAAAAATACCACGATTCGAATAAAGAAAGTTTGTTATTAATATTATTAATGCAGTCGACTGTGACACAATAAAAAAACCAAACACAATTCTCCATAATAACAAAACAATTATTAATAAACATAACCTTATCTAACACTATTAGTAAGTATTATAAGTGTTGCGAATTTAACTGATTCATCTTGAGAATAAGGACTATAAATTAACAATAAAACTGTTGTATAGTAAACATATTATGAAGATAAATCTTGCCAATTGTTTGACATTATGCAAAACTCTCCCCATTGCATCATAGCTGCCACTAATTATAAATAATAATACACTGCATAGGAAAAGGTTTCAAATTTCGATTTTCTCTTGTAGGTAGCTCATTCTTCATTGAATCAGTAGAGTTTGTATACGAAAGTTTGGACACGAGCCTTAACGACCATGTGCATGAGATACTATGTTTACCTCATATATGTAATACTCCTATATGGACAGTTGGCATCGGAAAAAAGTCCCTACGTTCGGTGCCGACAATATTAATTGTCTCTCTCGCTCGAGAGAGACAATCTATACTGCGCATGCTTGAGAATGCGCAGAGCCAAATTGGAACCTCAAAAGATATAGAAAGAGTTATCATTATGTCTTCCTTAGTCGAATCAGCTTCCACTTATAGAAACTATCCATATAGAAATATTACATATATGGAAGTATTGCATATATGGTTGTCATTTTCCATTCAATCCCTTTAAGAATTTATTGGCACGCGGCATCTGTCTCTCCTGTCAAGTGGTTTCACGAAAGTAAACAAAACTGACTACACTTGCATTTGTTTGCCTCGTATTTTACTTAAAAAATGTCATTTGACTCGTCTTCTTTTGTAACCTCATTATTTATATTTATAAATAATGGTTACTTTATTAAATTTCAATAATTTAAATATGTCTCAATTGTTCGAATATTTGAACAGACCACTGTTTCGAGCGCTTTTGTTATTGGAGCCGCCATAAATTTCTTAGGTGAACGTCCGCTCGTGTCCGAACTTAACTATACAAGGATCTTATTGAATCATTTAACCCTTAGTAGCCTGATTTACGAGAGTGATTTTTTTTAATATTACTGTGTTTGCTTGAGGGCTAGATGAAGGGAAAAATAGCTAAAAAATCACAATAGTTATTTTACATATTTATTTAGAAAAAAAAACAGGTATCAATTTTGATACTTCAGGCATTAAGGCCATAAAGAAATCAGAAATCAGATGCACGAAATAATGCGAAACATTGGTTGTTTTTATTATCGCATAACGACACTTTACAATTTTTACAGAACCAAGAGTTTCCTACAATTATTAAATTTACACTTATTTCTAGAATCCATAAATATTTTTTCATGACCAATACAATCGCAACGCACGTCAGTAGAGGGTAGTACTTGCACCCCTGTCCGGGGTCTTTTAAAAAGTACTGTAGTATCTTGTCGACTGTTGGTACTGGGTCTTCCCCTTTTATTTTTCGAGTGACTTTGACATCTACATAAAGTATCGGCAAGCTCAGTTCTAAAATCTGCTAACTTCATAATATTCTTCTGAAGTCTTCCTTTCACCGTGTTTCCCTTTTTGTATACTACTTAAGCATTGATGGTAGTCATGTCTAACAAGTGGTAGAAGAGCCTCGTTGTCCACTTTCTCGACTTTATGCGGATGCGATTTCGACCAAAGAAGCTATCAATCAAATCAACGCCGCCCATGTGTGCGTTATATTCTTTTATGACCCGAGGACATGATACTTAAACATTGGCCTTTAGTTTTTTTTCGTAGCGGGTTATAATATCCGCTGATTCAGCGCCTACATACGTGGAAACTAATAGTACTTGTTTGTTATCTTTCCAACTTGTGGCCGACAATTCTTGGCCTTCGTGAGAGGCCACATTTTCGTGATATGTTCCTCTGGATACATTACGGTCTATGTCCTTAGCTCCTGAGTAAATCTCCAAACTGTTGGCATACCCTGACAGAGACCATAAAACGTATATGCTATCAATCTCTTCTGGACGCATTTTTGATAAATTTCTATAATAAAATAAAAATAAAAGTAATCCAACACCAAGCCATGCAGAAAAATAATGAAACGAAAGTTCAAAAAGTTTTTATAGCTAAAGAATTAGTAGGTAGGTTTTATGTAGTGTGAAATGCCTGAAATATCAAAATTGATACTCACAAAAAATGCACTAGTTTCTTCAAGTAAAACATGCACTCGCAAAAAATAATTATATCTTAGCGAAAACATTATATTCACTTACCTCAAAAGTATTTATATTCTTCAGAAAAAGAAAATATATCAAATTTATATTCAACAAAACTTTTAGTAAAATGTATTTACTTGTTCACTTTGCCGCGCAAGTAATATGTCATAGATAAGATAAAACAATAATGATGTTTGATTTTTTTTTTAATTTCGTTGGAAAGAATATACAACAGTAAAATACGTACAGCCAACCTATAAAAAAAACTAATAGTAATGTGAACATTCTGTTTAAAAGATTGGAATCAAAATTGAAACACTACGTTATTAAGGATTAATTCAATTTGTAGAAATGAAAAACTAATGAAACCAAAGACAGGTTAAATTATAACACCCAATTACACAAAACAATAACTAAAAAGCATTTATTCAATAAATAAATAAAATATTATTTGTACTTAAAATGAACATTATAAATGAAATATATATTTATATATGAGAAGTAAAGAAAGTAAAAATTCCTTCTAAAATATAAATAGGGAATCGCTAACCATTAATAACAATCACATCATCAGAACCAGTGGTTCCCACAGTATCATCTAACTGTTGTGGATTTGACGAGCCTGATTCTTTAATTTCGCATTCCTCCACAATAGGTCTATTAAAGTATCCATCAACAATTTTCTTTTTATCAGAATCTGATAAAGTATATAAATCATTGTGAATACTGGGTAAAATCTATGAAAAAAAATAGTAATTTAGTATTGAATTATTGGGAGTGCAATTTTTCTATATTACCGATTTTATAAAGCGATTTTTCAGACTCATCCACGTTCGAGTTCCATGAAAAGCTTGGGAATCTTCAAGTTGTTTCCAAAATAATATTCCTTTTAAGTGATAAAACGATCCAGTCGATACAATATATGTCAGTATCTTATTGTCTTCTTCTATGGTATATGACCGTTTATACCCTGACATATTTTTAAAAATAATGATATTGGTAGATACAAATAGCAAAACTCAAACTATACATCTATAACACTTGTATACCCCCATTCAAATATCAACAGAAACCCGGTAACTTTTAAGGTTAGATTTGACAGTTTGCTATTTACATAATCCATATACTCTACAGAGTGGTGCGTTCGTTTAGAATTAGTCAATTCTCAATAAAAAATTTTTAGAGTGTAGAAGTTCTTTTTTATCAAATTTACTCTATAATGTAATAAGATTTCATTTAATTTCAAATAAAAATTATTTAAGGCTTTCAAAAGTTTATTTACCGATAGAGAAAATTTTGATAGTTACAAATTATACGATATACAGTATGTGACAGCGACAGTGATAAAAAAAGAAGAACAGCTGGTTATAGACGAAATTATTTATTATTACTTGTTTCTAAAATACTCATATTTTTATAATTTCAAGTTATAGATACATATTTTTTAAAATGGACACCGATAAAAATTGGAATAGACCGTGGAGTACGGATGAGATTATTGCAAATGCCGAAAACTGGTCACTAGCTGGAGATGTGGCCCTATTGAATACAATTAAACAATTTGCAAATGTAAGGATACCAGATTCGAACATATTTTTTCGTAAAACATTCTTTATTTTTAGAATTTGCTTACAAAAACAGATAATTTGAATAAAAATGTAAATGATCTTTTAAAGGATTTAAATGAAGTAGGTTTACAACTAGATTTGTCTCAAAATGAATTTCAGAGTTTGAAAAATACTCAGTTTATAGAAAGTAGGGTCTATGATGACGACGAAACCTTGGACAGTAATGGAAATGAAAAAGTAATACCAATAACAGTAATAAAAAAATTAACCCAACATTAATTTGAATTAGGTTCTAGAACAAAATGCAAAACAATCAGAAGAAGAAACACATTTTGATGTTAATTTGACATTAGAAGTTGAATTGCTTGATAAATATTTTGAAACTGTGGAAATATCAATTAGTGACAGTGAAGACGAATCAGAAAAAAGGTAATTGATATTCAAATGTTTTTACTAATGAGAAAAGTTTCTTTTTTTAGTTTTGTATTGAAACCAATAGACGTGTATACAGATAGACCCTTACCTCCTTTAATTGGTTCAAAAGAATGGTACACCAATTGGTATTTAGAAGATGAATTTAATGATACAGATTCTCAAAAATCTGAAGAAGTTTATAGTGATTCCGATAGTGATAACAACTTACCTAAAGATTTAACGGTGAAAATAATTTCATTTCATACAATTGTTGGTATATATAACTCTTAATTTTTTGTAGTTTACTTCTGAAACTAGCTCTGAAATAGATTTTTCACATAGTACCACCGAAAATAAACATGTAACTAATGCTAATATAAAAAATATTGTCAAAATTCCTGAATCAACTGCTTCAACTGAGGGAAGTGAAAGCTCAAGTTCTTTACCCACAAAGGTAAGAGTACAAGTTGTTGTATACTGCTGAAAATACTTAATATTCTGTTCTATGAACTAGTGCATAAGTTGCACTTGTTCATTTCATGTAGGTCATGAAAAAATATTTATTTAATTTCAGGTTCCCATTTCAAATAAAATTTTTGCTGAGCAATTGACAGCTAAGTTGGATAATGTAATAAGTAAAGAAGAAAAGATTTCTGAAGAAATAAATTCAAAACCTATTCAACCGATTAAGAATAATACGTTTTTAGGTAATCTAGTTTTTCAATGTATAAATCAGATTTTAGGTCTAATGTACAAGTTTGAATTATCATCTTATTGGATACTAACTCTCTATCTGATAAAATGCAGAAATTTAGATTCAATTTTATATCTTCTGTATAAATTTAATTTACACAGATTGAACACTAGAGATCACAAATTTTGGTGAATGAGACTTAACTAATTAAAACCAATTGTGTTATCTTCATAACTAGATATGGAAACTGTCCGTTCACTATTGTATCATACTAAACAGTCAAAAAATATCACAAAGAAAATATCGAATACTTTTTATTCAATCTAGTTGGGAGGATATCGGATAGTATCAACTTCAATTATTATTAGGAAGGATTTAATTCTAAAAACATAATGACAGGATAATTACAAATTACACTCCCCAACATAACTGATATTTCTATCTGAAAGTTATTTCTCTTTTAAGATTTAATAATAACTAATCAAACATTGCATTTTGATTTCAAGTATAGTAAATGTTCTATGATACGGGGAAAAATAAAAAAGACTAGGTCAAGGCTGTGGGTGTGGTAATGATGTAAATCAAAATCAATTTTACTATTCCAACCGCTAAGACAACTGTTTTTATAATTTGCTTCATCAAGATTTTAGAGGGCCTGCAACTGGATTTCTTTCAAGCCTTAGCATTTTGAAGAGTATGACTACAGTTTGCTGGATATTGGAGATATTTGCTTTCCAAAAATCTTGACATAGTAGGTTAATACTCATCCATGAGGCACTAAATTAGCTGGGGTTTTTGTACATTTCTCTTTAATTTTCATAGAAGTATTATTAGATTTGTACATTGTTAAAATTAATAAAACCATTATGTTGTATGCAATTGTTCATTTTGAAATTTAATCAGGTTTATTTGCTGATGAACCTCCACCTTTAAGTGATTCTGAAAATAAAACTACAAAAGGTATTTTTTCTGGTGGTAAGAATCTTTTCGATGAAGATGATGATGAAGACACTTTGTTTAAAGATAGTGGGAAAAAAGGTGTTCTGACTCACAATACACAGAAAAGTGTAGATGATGTATTTGAAAATACATCAATAAATAATAATTTCCTTCCTCAATCATCACAGGTAAATACAATAACGCAGATTTCTTTTGTAAGTATTTTATTGTTACTTTTTGTATTCAAGGTATCTAAAGGTCTCTTCGATAGTGATGACAGTGATGATGAAGTAATTTCTTCAAATCGAAATAAACAAAATACTTTTTTACAATACCAAAAATCTGTCATTCCTTTAATTGAGGACGAACCGCCTGCATTAGATAGAGTAACGTCAACAAAAAAGGTAAAACTTCATTATAGTTAGAACATTTAGATTAATAGGTTTCATTAATGTTTTAGAAACCCGTAGGAGGTGTTTCTGTCTTTGGTAAAGAAAATATCAATGATTCTATTAAGAAAAGACAAAATATCAGTTCTGAAAACCAAGAAAATAAGATACTTGGAAAAGATGAAGTCGCTTCCCAGAAGATTTTGAATTTATTTCAAGATAATGATGAAGATATATTTACAAAAATAAACAGTAAAAAAACCAACTTGTTTGATGATGATTTGAACAAAGAAAATCGTAATAAATCTAGTTCAGAAACATTAAAAAAGAAAAAGAAAATTTTAAGTTTGTTTGATGATGATGATGATGAATCAGAAAAAGAAGATGATCTCTTTAATATACCCAAGAAAAACAAAGAAAAGAAATCGGATCTATTTGATGATGCATTATTTTCTACAGGTCCTCCTATGATCAAAGATAATAATAAAACATCAAATATTAAAAATAGTCTTGATAAAGATGAAAAAATAGAAAATATCGGTATTAACACAAACTTTGATAAACCAAGTGGAGAAATTGATAAAAAATCTGTACAGTTTACAGATAATTCTTCATTTAGTAAAGATAAACAGCTGAGTGTAAAATCTAAACTTGCAAGTTTATTTGATGATAATGAAGAAGATGACGAAGATGATATATTTGCCAATGTTACAAAGAAAATCGATTTCAATTTGTTTGAAGAACCTGAAAGTTCCGATGACTTGTTTAGCATTAAAAAAGAAATCAAGACTGATCAAGATATAATAAAAATAGCTCAAGTAGAAAACACTAAAGATTTTGTAAAGAATAAATTTGATAAAAGTAAGCCTGGCACAAATGAAGACACAAATAAATTTGCATATAATATAGATACTATTAAACAAGACGAAGATTATTCAAAATCGCAACGAATTGAAAAGGATGATAGTAAAAGTAGCTCTGTATTAGAAGAAAATAACATGTCATTATTTGATGATGACATGGATGAAGTTGGTTTGTTTGGCACTAATAAGAAATTCCATTCATTTAATGATGTAAAAAGAGGTTTGTATTTATATTTATCGTGAATTATTATTCTTGATTAGTTAATTCTGAATTTGGTGCATTCATTTTTCACTCGCGTGTCGATAAAATTTTACAATCAATATTTAACCTATTTGAAATTTCCTACATTTTGATAATACGTAAATCAAATGAGAAATTCACATAATTGATAAACATAAATATTACTAATTGCAGAAGACACATCAAACAAACCTCCGATTGCCCAAAAACCAGATTCAAATATAATAAAAGAAAGTGGAATTGTACAAAGTTCTATTTCAAACAAAATTTGTGAATCCGAATATGTTTCTGATCCATTTCTTAAAACTTCTACGTCTCCAACATCAAATGATATAATTTCCGGTTCTACATCCGAGAAGCTCTTTGTACAAGATTCTGTGCCAGTGGTGGCTTTGTTTGAATCGACTCCACCTCCAGATGATTACGAGTGGGATAATAAATCTGATATTTTGTCAGATACCGAAGATTTCTTAGGGTATGGGCGGGATAAGAACGACATAATTATATCGAGTGTGTTTGATAATGAACCTCCTTCTTTAAATGAAGACGAATCGAGTGGAATCGTAAAAAACCCTAGTAACATAAGGTATGTATATGTTTGGTTTATTTATATAAGAAAGTTTTCTATAAATATTAATGTTACTTCGATAAATCCGTTTTTTTTTGAAGGATCGATACGGATGATTCATTGTTTGATCCTCAAGCTTCTTCATCGAGCAGATTATCTTCGGAAATACTCGAGGATAGTATTTTGATTACAAATCCATCACAATTTTCCATTATAGCAGAGGACTCTAAAATAACCATTGATGTAGTACCTAGTGAAACATTAGATGTTTCTTCCGAAGACGTGCAAAATATTAAAAATGAAAAAATAATAGAAAATGAAGAACTATTAGAAAACAAGGAAGTTGTTAACAAAAAAATTGCTAGTATCACAGAAATGCTAAAGAATCAGAATAATCAAAACCAGAAGAAAAATAACGAAAACAAATGTAAAAATTCAGTCAATATATATTTTCCTTAGTTTTTTAATCAATTTATTTTTTAGCGTCTCCAGGAAAACTGAAGCAAAGTTTGAACATTAACGTCGAAGCCTTACTACCTGGTTATTCTCAACAAAAAATTGGTAGTTTATCAAAATCACAAAGTTGTGATGATAGTGAGAATGAAATTTCGAATGTTATTAATTTAAGTGAAAATGAAGACGAAAATAATAAATTGGAGCCAGAGACATCCATCGGATTTGACACAACAGATAGAGTAGAAATCTTGCCAAATATTACCAAGGTAATAAAAAACTTAACCATAGCAAATTATTTTTGTGCTATATATGCGTGTCAAAAAAATTCTGAAACGAATTG
Source organism: Diorhabda carinulata (assembly GCF_026250575.1). Lineage (NCBI taxonomy): Eukaryota > Metazoa > Arthropoda > Insecta > Coleoptera > Chrysomelidae > Diorhabda > Diorhabda carinulata. The sequence continues at coordinate 15,536,793 of NC_079472.1, read as the reverse complement.
ATAAATCGATTTTTAAATTTTTCTTGGAGATTATGCAAAAATTTTTTACTTTCCTTCTGTTTGACTATTTTTAATGTGAGAATATCAAGGCTTTTTCCTCTTTTATATATATTACATCATTTTGAGCACAAAACCCTTGATGAACTTTACTGTTAATATAAATAATCCATAAATATAAAAAATGTTTAAGGGGAGAGTGCGTATTCCTACTAAGAGGAGACCGCCGAGTAGAAGAGGAAGGCAAGAAGCTATACGTAAATCTACTTCTGGTGAATTATCTCCAGATTCGGATGAATTGGAGGCTGTAATACAACAAGGTACTAGTAGGTTTTTAGAACATTTTGTGTTGCGTTATAACGTGTTGATATTTTAGTTTCAAATTCAACAGAAACAAACAAACAGATTGTTTCTAAGAAAAATAACAATAATGAAAATATAAAAAGTAAATCGGATTCTAATAGCATTGATTCGCCTTTGGAGGAAATTAAAAATGAAACAATTAAACGAAATACAAAAAAAGATCTTTTCGGATCTGGTAGTGAATCTGATGACGATCTTTTTGGTATTCAAAAAAATAAGAAGGGAATTGGGAAGAAAGCTAATATAAATAAATCTTTGTTTGATGATAGTTCCAGTGAAGATGATTTATTTTTGGATAGAAAAACTAACAAATCAACAGGTAAGAATTGAATATATTCAGTGTGTATTCGTATTTATTAAAGATAAATTATTTTTCAGTAAAGACACAAAAAGTTGAACCTACAATTAAGAAACTAGAAAATGTCGAAACTGAAGAAGATCCCTTATCGAATTTATTATAACTACAAAATCAAAAATTATTATGATTTTACATACTATTGTGATATATATAAAGTTTATTCCTAATAAAAAATAATTATTATTCATATATAAAAATATATTTTAATTATATTGTATAAAATAAAATAATATTCATTGTTTTTAAATTGGTTTTAATAAAGACCATCGAAACCTCCACCTATTTTTTGTTCCCTGATATAGTTTTTACTTTCATATTTTGTTTTTCGTATTAATAAGATTTCTTCCCGCCTACTTCTCGATCATATTCCCTATCATTTCATCATACTCTATTGCTTTTACAATTTCCATTTATCTTAGTTCCTTTCTGTATGTTTATTAGTCCAATTAAATCAGTATTTCATTCCACCATCTGAGAGGAAAACCTGTATATTCCAAATATAGGTAGATCTTATGATACGTTTGAAGTATTTATAGTAATTTTGAATTCTGTTTGGGTGTAGAAAACAACCCCAAAAATCATTTTTTCATTTATTGCAAGTCTTCGGAAGCTACGATTAGTCTTATTAACCGAAAATTGATCAATAACTGAATGGTATGTGGCCTTTTTGATACGTCACATATACAATATTTTTTCATGTCGCAACGTCATAAGCATATTTTTTCTATGGCTCGTTTGACCAAATTTACACCCCTTTTTTAAATGATACCACCCTCGCATAATGGCTTCGCTACTTATAATACCTACATCTCGTCGAATCTTGTATCGAGCCATAACGATGTAGTTGGTAAGGTTGTCGAAGTGCTCAATTTCCAACAGGGAGATCGGAGTTTCGAAACCTCTAATTTTATTTTTAAATAAGCCACTTACTCTTAGTCCAAGGGATAGCTACAAACAAACTCACACATACAGATGAATCTAATAAAAATTCATTTTTTCATTTATTTATATTTAACAAAATATTTATCAACAATAATCTTTGTAACTAGACGTTGTTCAGAAAATAAATAACAACAAACAATCATTTGAAAGAAATAATAATAAAGGAATTCCAAAACAAGAAGTTTTTAATTTATTTACAATTTATTGAATAAATTTGATCGATTTTTATATGAATACGGCTTTGAGATTTTTTTAAAACTTTCCTAAGTGTTGATGAATAATAAACAAATCAAATAAATTATGCAATTCCTAATGAAGAAATGAAATCCGATCATCGTTTAAATTTTAACAAAAAATAAAAAATTTTTTTGTGCCATATACCACAGAAAAAATCATTGATAGACATCCTGAAATGTAATAACATAAAAATTTGTTGTGCACTGATGTCTGTAAAAATTCACATGTATTAAAGCTTCAGTGTTAATTATTAAAATTCTTTAATATGGTAATCATGACAGTTGATATATTGTGTATTTAATCACATAGCCCTTTTCAATAAAAAATCGAAAATATTCAGTTTTAAACTTATTTTGGTTGTAAAATTGGATTAATGGAAAAGAAGGAGTTTAATTGAGTGAAGGTGTGGAGATTCTTACAAAAATATACATTACATTCTTTTAATATCAAAAATTTAGCACCTTTCGACCAACAAAGGCAAATTGGGCTATTTTTACAAAGCCCATATCAAAAAAATCTCCATATAAGATATAAAATTGTGTTAATCGATATTTTCTAATGAGCCTAATAGAGATAATGTTCGAATCACTTCTGCCTTTTGATTGTCGCTCAATTTTTCGATAATTGCTACTACAGCATCCAAAGCAACATCAGGACAATCCTAAAACAAAATATTATAATAATATTAATAAATAACGGTGGGGGAGGGAAATATTCAACAATTCTTACATCTAATGTCGATTTTATTTTATTTATAACTGCATCTTTTTTTACAGCATGTATATTGTGATTTATAATAGATTCGTCGGCGTTCTTTGCCAATTGTTCTTCGATCCATTGAACCACAACTTCGTTTTTATCCCATTTGTATCCCTAAAATCGAAAATATATATATATATATATATATATATATATATATATATATATATATATATATATATATATATATATATATATAATATAATATAATATAATATAATATAATAAACAAAAATATTATTCCATTTACGTTGAAACTAGAAGAGTTTTTTTAGATAAAATACCACTCTCGGCTTATAACTGATAAGACGAGGGTGAAAATACTGATAAACACTCTTATCGGTTTATTTCTGTTAAGGGGATGTTTACGTTACAAATAGGGCAGATAATAAGATCCTAGTAAAACTGCATTCTTGTTGATTTCTATATTAGTACCTAATAAAAGTGGTAAATTTTAAAAAATTCGTTGTTTTATTTAAAAGTTGATAACATGTATAAGGGGTGTAAAAAAATACAGCATATTATTTTATTGAAAACAAAGTAAAAATATTTTAATACTAAATCTGAAGCATCGAAGACAAAAAAAAAGAAAATTTACCTGTGAAGCGCCTTTGTCTTCAACAAACCATCTTCTTAACATAGCTTCTCCCTGTCCTATCGCTAATTCCGGTTGTACTTCCCTTAGAGCTTTGATAACTCTTTCTTCTAAGAGACGTCTCCTTAACCGCCAGTATAATATCGTCCTTGATTTTCGCCACGGCACTATATCCTGCAAATAAGATATTGAGAATGAACAGTTGACAGTGTCAATGATAATCCCATAGGCAAAAAAAGATTTACACCCCGGTCATTCAACTTTTTACTTCTTAGACCTGCAAATTTCAACACAGTAGAAATGAAATCATCATTTGAAGCTAATATATATTATAGTACCTCTAATTTAAAGAATGATGTTAAAGAGTTCAAACTTACATTTATAGCTCCCTTTTCTAACATTTTTACCGGCGTATCGTGTAAATCAGCAAAATGTACAGATACTTGATGGTACATTGGTAACAAAAAGTTTTCTCTTTGTTGTATTTTCTTTTCGATATCGGCGATTTCTGGTAGTTTAGGTTTTTCTATTGATGCGGTGATACTTGCCGAGCGTTCTCTAGGTAACGACGATTGTGATATGCTACCTGAGCGATCGCGCGGCATATCTCTCGATATTTGCGCCAATTGCTCGTCCAGTTCTTTTACTATGGGATCAATACGATGGATCGCTTTTAATAGATCTTTTTTGCGGAATTTTATTTCTACTGTCCCTTCAGGTTCTAGCACACCACCTCTAAAATATCGAAATCCATTATATGTATATTACGATAATGTGGAAAATATTCAATACCTGCTGTCGTTATCAGCGTACATTTCCATATATCGAGGATTAATTGTTGAATCTACGACTACCCAAGCTCCTCCTCGAAGTTCCGCATTAGGCGGAAGATAAATGATAACTGGTTGTTTATAATGTCTTAACTCGTCTACTATATAAGCTCCGAATTTGACAACTTGTTCGTACATGTCTAAAATAATTCAATAATCAAAAAATATTGACATAATTTTTTTAAATGTTTACCTTTCATTCCACCACTAAATCCTCTCCAATTGGCGAATATTATTAAGGGGATATCTTCTTTTGCAAAGTCTTTGACAGCCTGTGCTGTTTTGTAAGCTGAATCAGGGAACCAAACTTGTCCAGCTTGAGAAACCGTCTGAAAATACGAGAAGATATATTATCTTAGAATAAAAAGTAATGGGTAAAAATTATATACCTTTGCTTCTGAATCAAAATTGGCAGGATCGGCTGGTAATGTCAATTCCACCGTTCGAGTTTCAACTGCGATTACTCCTACCGGTATACCTCCCAATCTCGCTCGACCGGTTACGACGGTTTGCGCCCACGGTTTCATTACTTCCGACCAAGAACCTTTATCGAAAAATCCGCTTTCCCATATTGTCGGATCATCTATAAAAACATCAGTCGAATAAATATCGTTAAAATTATTTGTGACTAATGAAACTTACTCGGCGATTGTCTACCTTCGATCATCCATCTCGGATCGTAAGGCGTTTTCGTCGGGGTAAACGTAACTTCTCTATCAATCGGATCCACGGAATTAATTATTGGAATCGGTGAAATTTTATCTTTCGGTATATAAGAGAGCCATTGTAATATGGTGTAAATACCCTCAGAATCGGTTTGTTCGGTTTTGTAGCTCACACCATTATTATGCATAATTTGAATGCCACCAAGTTGATTATTTGATGCATACACTTCCCTTCCGAGGAGCTAAAAATATTACAGAAAGTAATAAAATAAATCTAAAGATACTAGCTTTTTATCTATCATTTACTTTATTTAGAGCTGCGTATCCTGTAAGGATAATATGAGAATTTTCTATTTGAATGACTCTTTGACCTAAGCGTACTAAATAGGAACCGATACCAATTGATCTACAAGAAACCATCGAAATCGTAACGATTTCTTCGTAAGCACACGACGTTTCTCCAGCTATTAAACCGGCGTATTTTAAATTTTCAACGCCGATTCCGTCTTCTTTACCTGTAGCAAAAATTACATATTGATTTACTATATACTACTGTATAATATTGATTGATTAAACACGTTTGCAGTATTGCGAAAAGAATTTTTTTAATGATAGAACTGAAGCAATAGATCGATAAATGTACCTATAACATCTGTTATTTTATAACGAGATTCGCCTTCATCTTCTATGAGAACAGCTCTAACCGAATTGGTGGTACTAACTTTGGCATAATCTTCTGGGGTTAGATACAAATATCTAAAACCTCTGTCAGGTTCTTTATTATCTTCCCACGCAACCTACAAAACAATATACTATAATTCATTCAATACGGATACTTTATTTGTTAGTAAAAACTAAAACTGTACCCTAAATACTGCTTTCACTTCTTCTGCCAGTCCTATTCTAGCTCCAGAATTAGCTGCGAGATATATCATGGGAATTTTGCATTTTCTAGCTATTTGACTGGCAAATGCGTATACCTGAAATTGTACAAAATATTTTGAACTCGGTACAAAAAATCTATCCACTCAATACACTATTAGTATTTATTGGCTATAAACCAAATTATCAAACGCCAACACCAGCTTTTACAAAAATATAAAATACGATATTTATTACTCGACTAATCTTTGGTGTATTTAAAACAATTGATTTGCAGCTGAAAGGTGGCAAAAGTGAACGTGATTAAAACAAAATTAATAATATCGACCTTTGTGGGTAAACTTAAACTTTAATTTTAATTTCACTAAGGGGTTTGAGAATCTCTAAAATTTTAATTTTTCTCAATGGGTAATGCAAGAAGAATTGATCACCATCAGCAGGGAGAAGTTCAACCAATGCTATCAGAAGTTCTTGCAACAATGAAAATATATAGAGAGAATAATGTATATTACCTTATCTTCTCTTGGTCCAAAAGATCCAATTAAGTAAGTAACATCGTTGGCAATAACGATGATTTTTCTACCAGAAGGATATTCCGGAGTATAAAGTGTAATTCTCCAAGCAACCATACCGACGTTATTTTCACCAGGTACCCTTTTCTGTTCCAATAATCTCGATTCAGTTTCCGGATCAAATATCAATTCCACACAATCCATCAGTTTATCGGGAATTTTTATATTTTCTGTATATAAATAAAAAAAAAGAAAATATATATAATAATTATTGTTAATTTCCAAAGTTACATTTACCATTCAGCCTCTCTCGTGTATATTTTTTCCAATGCAAATCTGTCATTTGTCTAAACATATCTGGATAATCATAAACGTAAGTTGTGCCTATAGATTGCGCCTGGAATCTCTTCTGTTGTAAATAATCCTTTGGTATATAAGGTGTGGATATCGGTAAACCATGTAAGGGTCCCTGTTTGTTTCCGTACGCTTGGAATTTAATTATACCCGTTTCTGGATCAGTTGCTTCCGTATACATACTAATATCCAAAAAATATCCGCTGTCGTTAGCTATATGAAGACGAATTTTAGAAGTAGCGGCGTTTGGGAGAGGTCTAATTGTCAAATTTATTTCTGCTTGGAGAACTCTAAGTTTCCAAAGACGAGGGCCGTATCGCATCACGAGGTTCGTAACTGCTTCTTCGATCTAGAACGTATCAAAAGAGAAGGAAAAAATGACAACTAAATTTAATTTTTTTTTCTTTTTACCTTCGCCGGATCCATAATAACTGTAGGTATAAACGTGAGGAAAATATGATTGCAATCAGTTCTTTTAGAATGGGGATGAGAAAAGGCGATTTCTAATTCGTCCATCGCTTCTAACATAACACGTTCCCCTTCGTTCTGAAGATATTCGAAAGAAGCTTCTTTGGTTATTAGATCCGAATGTCTGATGATGGATCTTATGAAAAATCGATAATCCATAACTTCTTTTCCTCCAGCTCCCTTTAAATAAAACAAATCGTATTTAGTTTTAAGAATAATTTTTATTGTAGCTATTTACTTACCTTGGCTTTTCCAAGATACAGGTGCATTTTTTGGTTAGATGTAGGCAAAGCTTCCAATTGATACGATCTCATTCTATTCATTTCTAATTGGTAAGCTGAAGCTGGTTCTAAATGTCTGTATATCCTGTCTTCTACAAATCCTTCTCTGGCTCTGTTCAAATTGAAAATATCGTTGAAACCCCAAAATGTTAAATTGTTGAATAATTTACCTGTATGAAAAGAATTTTGGAGACTGTTTGTGTTTGAGTGGTGAAAATGTAATTCTTCTAATATGGCGCGATAGAAGTTCGTCCTTATGTCTTGCACACCAAGCTGCAAACATTTTACTCATAGATGAATCGTCTTTGTCCCCTTCATCTTTGATACAAATCATCAAAATGTGAACTGGTTCTTCAATGATTTTTTGATCAATACTCGGTCTAAACAATTTTTAGAAAGCGAATTTTAATAAAAAACGAAAATTCTTGTGATAAAAAACAATTTACATACCTTCGGGCTTCCAAAGATAAACTGACATTTATCGAAGTGCTGTTTCCTCTCGATTCTGAACCGCTTTCCACGGCATTTAAATCTTTCGCCGAAATGGTCGCAGGACTAGCAAAATCTTCTATGAGATCGAAAATTTCGTCTGCGCTTTGTTCGAATTGTTGGAAATTTTCAAAAGCTGCCATACAACCGGTCCTGTGGAAATTATCCACAATTTTCAATTCGTTTTCTGATTCCAAAGTCTCTTTTGTAGTTTCCATAGCCGAACTTAATTTGACCAATCTATTAGGGTGCGAAGGTGGTAGAGTAAACGTGAAATGTACAAGTGGCACTTCTCCGCTCAGTTCTAAATGTTGTAAACAATTGATATCGTAACTAGTATAAGCTCTCCTGACGTATACTTCTAAAGCTGCGTTACACACTGCCCGGTTAGTGTGATAAAAGAAATCATGGAGAATATCGAAGATTGAAGTTTCTGATACTATCAATTTTTGAAGGTTTTCTGGATGGAATTCCTGAGTGAATTGAAAAAAAAAACAGTATGTAAATTAAATTAGTAGCCAATTCAAAACAAAAAGAATAATAAAAATTGGACAATGTATATCGCATCTTACCTGTCCGTACATATCGACGGCAGACAAGAATATACTTTCCATCTGATTGTGCCTCAATTCATAAGCGGGTTGGTGAGCGGCAATTAAAACTTGTCTCGCTCTCAAAGCCACTCTGGAATGTTCGCTTCTGTTTAAAGATGTTAATTCAGTTAGACAACTGGCCAATTCGTCAGTTAAACCCGGTTCGTTACTCCACAAATGATCGATAAGCATTGTTACTAGAAGATTTTTTTTAGCTACTTGACTGTGCGAAAATATCGTTTCTGTGACAGCTGCCATCTCGTCTTTATGTTTGTCACGTAAAAGAGATACGCATTTATCATAGGAACTGTGTTGAAATTGGCTTTCGACTTCGTAGTATTGCTTTAAGAGTTCTTGAACGGCGTGTTTCATACGACCACGAATTCCATTGCGATATCTAATAAAAATATTTTGTTAAATCAATAAGACTGCTATTAGAGGCAAATCAGGCGCCAAATATCGATATTTGTGCATAAAATACAAGCTTCTTCAATTAAAAAAGAAACGACAATCGAGTTTATTTCACATGTTCAAAAGATCATTTGGGAATTCATGAAAATCATCGAAAACATTAAAACGGGTAGTTTAACTGAAAATTCTGTTCGAAGAACCAAACATTCATAAGAAATTATGGTAAAAAAATAATACCTTTGAACCAGTTGTATTATTCCTTCGGTAGCTAAAAAGAACGCATCTCTTTCGGTTCTTTTCGTCATGCTCGCGGCGTGAGTATCAATAACGCTAGCAATCTGAAAATCAAATGCATAATAATATTTTATTGTCGATTAAAGTTGATATTTTACCAACCTGTTGACTAGGAAACTGCGCTAAAACAGAGGTAATATTTCTTTCGTACAAAGCCATCAATCTCCTAATTTTCTTTTCAACTGCTGTGGGTATGCGTCCCGAAATAGAAGCCATCACTTCTTGCAACTCCAATAAAGGAAGACTCGGATCTCTCAGTGAAGACATGAATTTTTCAATAACTTCCCTCAATCGTGGAGCGTTATAAGGATCGGGTAAACAATAACCTAAAAAGTGATAATACAAAATAAATGACAAAATATTTGTGTTTATATTAATCTATAAACAAATTGTCAGTGTCAATATCATATTTTGATAAGAACTTCGAAAGAAAATTCGAAACGTCCAAATTTATCTTTCTTTTAAAAACTATCAAAAAAAGTAATTTTGAAACAGAAGAGACCTAAAATCAAGAACATTTAGATGCATTTATATACGTATTTTTACCTCCTAATGTATTTTCTAAAGCTGCCCTGTAACTATTATGAACGCGGTTCATCTTTTCGGGTACTACCGGTTGCGAAACGTCCAATTCCGGAAAAGGTCCTTTGTACAATACCGCTTTCGTTACTAAACTAGGATCGTCCAGGTCCAGGGACGCTATAATAGATCCTGCATCTAAAACGGCTCCCGGTCGTTTAACGTACGTCACTAAACCAGATTCAGCTGCCGTCAACGTCATCACCATTTTCATTACCTAGAAATCGTTAAAAATACAATTAATGACATATTTGTACGTAGATATATCATATTACCTCAATTTCGGCATAAGCTTGTCCTTTATTAACGTGCCCACCGTCTTCTATAACATATCCGATGAGTTTACCAGCAGATGGTGATCTCAAAATTGTGGGATCGTTTTCTTTTTCGAAAACGCAAGTTTGGTTACCGATAACTATTCGATATCTATCAACTTCTTCTTTCATGTAGGTAGTAAAAGAGGCTCCATCGACAGATAATAATATTCCTAAAAAAATTCGTATATTATATAGGTATTTTAAATAACAAAGGACATGTTTAATGAGTGGATCCCAAAGAAACATACTTTTGCGGGTAGTGGGTAGCTTTCAGGACAACCTCGGGAATGGCACTGCAGGCAATAACAGGCATAACACCAATAGATCAAATGATTACCGAAATAAACTACACACGCGATAACAACGAGAACGATCAAAACAGCAGAGCCAGAGGAAGAACTCTAAGAACGTGGCAAAAAAGTAGGGAAAAAAACAACGAAAACGTAGTGGACAAAACTATTAATAGGTATTATCAGTTGATGGTAAAATGCGAACACCGCACAACTGACTACTTCTTAAGCAAATTTTGTCAGGATATAGAGAGTTGTGAGTTTCCAATACATATACACCGTGGAGCACACTATTTTCAATTGCAGCAAGTGGGAATGGAATAAAAATGAGAACTAAATCGCGTGATAACTTTATAGAGACACTAATTGAGAGTAAAATAAATTAGTATGTAGAGCAAACGATAAGGAAAATCATGTCCAAGAAGGAGAAAGACGAACTAAGTCGAGTAAAAGAAAATCACTTACAGGTCTCGAATCCCTAATCATCATTGATGGAAGTAGAAATAGGGAAACTGATCCACTAAATAAGACAGTACCTACCATAGCATTTACGCGGGCCACTTAACTAGTGCGTGCTCTAGCTTTGCCCTTTAAAAATGGATATTTGTTGGTATTAATGTAACTATTATCTTTTTGCTTAAACTTACCTCCATCATTTAATCTATGTATCTCAATTTCTTTAAAAGTACCATTCATTTGTAAGAAGTAGGTATTAGGTCCACTCTTTGTTGCTTGTACTTTATATTTGTTACTAAAAAATGTTAATTCGTTAAAGCAATGAGGGTTTGAAAGTGAAAAATATTGCAATAAAGAAATAATGCCACTAAAAAAATAATTATTTTGAACATTCTATTAGGCGAAAAATAATGTCGACTCTTATTCAATAGTCGTAATGTATTGGGGATTACCAAACGTTTCGATTAGGATAGCTTCTGGTCAAAATGGCAGAAAAAAATCTCAAGCTCTTTTAATACGAGATATGATCAGGAAATTTGGTGAATTATTTTATTAAATTAAAAATGGACATTAAAACTTGAATCCTTCAAAAACGACTGGAATGACGTTCCTCTGTTCTGTTTTCTCAATGTCAGGAATGGCGTTGTAACGTTTCCCTTTCAATACTTTTAATTTTCAGAAAGATTCAGAAGTCCCGTGTTGCCAATTCTGTAGAGTAAAGCGGATGTGAACGGAAGACTTCCCACAGCCATAAACTCCCGTATCAAAATGAACTTCTGGCACAATGTGTTGTTATAATGCAGAACTCCTTTTTTCAGACTTTAGGATGTTACTGACTTCTAAATAACTTGTACTATTTGTTTTCAATCTATTATTATACAGACTTGAACATTTTCTGGCCACATGAAACTTTTATTCAAGATCCATATTTCACGACAAACACTGACCACAATCTCATTAAAACGGCTATATTAGCAAACTTACAAGCGGGAATGAATGAGATCAAATTTGTTGCTGCTTGTTTCAACACACAAGGGTATGAGACCACGCTAAATGAAATGATTTTATTTGATCACATCTCGTATTTGAACATTAACTGGTAGGGTTGTTGCATCTACATATACATAAGAAGTTTTGCTTCCAGGATTAAAAAAAAGAGGATAGACAGAAAACGTTTTTAAAACATACCCGTCGTTGATCAGTTCAACTTCTACGACGTTGGTAAGGGTATTAGAGGCCTGGATCTGACCCCTCTCCAAAGACGTTTGAAATTCTTGGAAACAATTTGTGATAGTGATATCGGCGATATGGATCGACCCACACATTACACCCAACATTATATCAGGTTTTTCGGATTGCATTCTTTCCGATATTAATATATCTAACCAAGCCGTGTCTATCGTATTCTCTTGGAAACTTTTCGTTTCCAATAACGTTATCAAATATTCTACGGTAGTTCTAAAATCACCTCTAATCGATAATTCTTTAAGAGCGATTACTAAATTTTCCCTAGCCTGTTCTCGATTTTCGCCCCACGAAAAGCAGTGGCCGAATTGCGAATCGGCGAACTCGTGCAAACCACCAGACGCCGCTACGGAAAAATAACCCCAAACGTTTTTCGACGAACGGAAATTTAATTCCTGAACTGTTCCGGAACTCGGTTTGAAACCTAAAAAAAAATATAATCAATATAATTTGTTTCCATTTTATTAATTTCGATCTGTTAACCTTCGTCCGGATTTTCGGATGTTATTCTTGCCGCGATAACGTGTCCCCAAGGTTGAGGTTTATGTATGGGCTGATCAAAATCTATTTCGGAAATACCCCATGGAGATTCTCCGTATAATAAACGTATATCTTTGATGTAGTGCAATGGTAGACCCATGGCAATCTAAAAAAAATAATTTAAATCATTTTTGGTTACAGTAAAAATATTCGCATTATTATTGTCAACAGTATAAGGGCGCTATTTCTTCGATGCCCATAAAAATGGTTGGACATTCACCTGCGACCAGATATTTGCCTACGTTTTTTTGTGGATGTTCAGCATGTATGCTGCCCTCATAGCTTGGAATTGCATCGATAGATCCAAGGGTGACAGACCCGGTAGGACTTCAAGGGTACTAATTAGAGCCGTACGATTAGATCTTGTGATGCTGAGAGACGTGTACTCTGTCCAGTACATAATGGTTCAATATGTGAGAAGAGGATTAACCAATGAGGTGTAAATCCAGTGGAGGATCTCCATTTATTTTGTTGTTTTCGTAGTAAATAGGTTTGGACAAGTATATAAATATAATTGAGACATAAATTAAACAAATGATCTTTTTAAAAATATACATACTTGCAATTGAGCAGCAGGTAAATTGACGTCAGACACCATTTCCGTACAAGGATGTTCCACTTGAAGTCTAGGATTCAATTCCAAAAAGTAATACTGTCCAGATGGATCATATAAATATTCTACGGTACCAGCTGAGACATAGCCTACCATTTTGGCCAACCTTACCGCAGCCTGAAATTAAGTAAAATTTGCGTTTCTTTGATCTGATATGATCAGACTCAATTCAGATTGATGATTATTTACCCTTTCCATGTCCTCGAAAACTGATGGTTCGGCAATGACGGCGGGAGCTTCTTCGATAATTTTTTGATGTCTCCGTTGAATTGAACAATCGCGACCGAACAAAGATATTGCGTTACCGTACATATCGGCCAAAAGTTGTACTTCTAAATGCCGAGCGCATTTAGCCAATTTCATTACGAATATCGGAGAACCGGGAATTTCGGTTTGTACTTGTCTGAACGCCGCTGGAAAGTCATCGGGGTGTTCAACTTTTCTGATACCTTTACCTCCGCCGCCTTCTGAAGCTTTTATCATAACCGGAAAACCGATTTTGTGGGCGGCTGCTAGGCCTTCCTCCGCCGTGTGAACGCATCCTTTAGCGAATAATTCCGATGATATTTTTATTTTTTTACCACTATATTGTGCAGTTAGACCTACGACGAACAAGAAATTTATTAGGAATCGAAAAAATTCATAGAGTTAATATTAAAGATAGATAGAGCGAGTTTAAGTGGGCACGAACTGCCGATAGTGAAAGAAAGAATATCGGTATACCACTCTCTTTCTCTCTCTCTCTCTCTCTATTCGGATTGGATATGACGTTGAGTGGTGGGAACATCAAAGAAATTAGAAGCGCGTAGAGAAAGACAATGAGTGGCCAACAGATACTTTTTCCTTCTCTTCCAATAGTATAATTCCGTTTACATTACGCTCATTCTATATTTAGTATCTCTATGAAAAAATCTGAAATTATAGAAAATATAATTTATTTTTTGTAATACGACAAAAATATAAAAACAACATTTAAAAAAATATAAAAATAACGTTTAATTAGTTGTAAAAAATTTGATAATTATAAAATTTAATTGGAACAATTAAACCACTACAAATACTGGAAATAATAATTAATTATATATAATGAAGAGACTTACCAGAGCCCGACCAAGGTAAAGTTGGTACTTCGGCTGTTTGTGCTACCAGAGACGAAGCGATTTTATCTCCCAATGCCCACATCGCTTTTTCATTGGGACCGATAAACACGACGTTATTTTTGTGAAGCAGTTCGGGTAATTTCGGATTTTCTGAAGCGTGTCCCCAACCAGCCCACACGGCCTAAAAAAATTGATATCGACGATACGATAAGGCGTGTTTTTACCGTACGATTAGACTCTTATCATACCTGCACTTGACATCTAACCGCTATATCGACGATAAGTTCGACGTTGGCGTAATTGTTGTTATTCGTACCGCCGGGAACGGGAACGTAATGATCGGCCATTTTGATATATTCGGCGTTAGCTTTTAAATCTTCCGGCGTTACCATTACCACGAACCTCACTGCTCTCTCGTTTTTAAACATTTCATACGACCATCGACGAACTGATCTCATGCATTTTACAGCTGCTATTCCATTGTTGGCAATTAGAACCTTTAAATGGAATCGACTCATCAATATAATGATTGTATAAGTTTAATTTATAGATTTTTATTTTGCGCGTAAAAGTGGAGAGTTTGCTACGTATTGCAATAGATGCAATAAATCTCCAATGATTCCATATAGTTATCGAGAGCAGCGGAAAGTTGTTTTGTGGAGCTATTTTTTCACTTAACCATCGATTTCCGCAGAAATATTTTTTTAATATCAATAATAATTATAATAACATAATCTGGTGGGTTTCCAAAATTGAAAGTATACTGGTTAAACCTGTAGATATGTGACCTTCAGTGCAACACTCGTATGCTAAACTTATGAAATTATACTTTTAACGAAAAATAAATTAATAATCGTTATAGTCAATAAATGAAGGATAATTAATTTGTTCGACGCAGAAGACGAATTGTATTTTGCTAAAATAATATCAATGGAACCATTAATTTTTTTCACATATCCCACTAATTCAAGATGATAGTTTGTAAAAATATTTTCAATACGATAGTCGGAATTACCTTATTGATCACTCTGGTACCATTGAATCTCTTTACGAATTCTTCGGGTGTGGCTACAGTAAAATTCTTTTCTTCTTGTCTAGGATGTAGCATAACAGTGCCCTGAGACATACTAGGTCTGTAAAAAATTAAAATCATCTTGTTTTGGTATCGTTATTCGTATATTTATCGAATTTGTCGTTCAAAAATAATTGAAAATAAAGAAAAAAATTTTGCAACCATGATACGTTAGATAAAAAAGTGATTGAAGAGATGCTATTCCATCGAAAACAAATTCAATATTTACGGACGATATTAAGGTCGATTTACATAGGTCCGTTGTGTCGCAGTTCATTTTTTATTTGTATTCCCACTTACTAGTGGTTTCTCGAAGCCAGATAAATATTGAGTTGATTTCAAACGATCGGGAATAAGCATTCCACCATTTTCCATCTTTATATATAAAATACTTCTGGTAGGATAGTGTATAAAAACTTTATTTTTTTTGTTGAAAAATCAAATAGTTTAAAAACCGCAAACCTCAGTAACCTATAAATTACGAGGTCTGCCTATTAAATAACGATACTAGTTACGAAAAAGTGTTTTATCCTTCAATATCTTTCTATACGATTTTTCCATTGATTGAAGCAGTGCTAGAAATCTTCTTTGGCAAGGGCCTTTAGGAGCTCTGCTGTTTTTTTTTGCTTTACCGCTTCCAACGACTCGAATCGAGTCCCTTTCGAAGCAATTCTAATCTTTCAAGGAAATCTGAACATACCCGTTGAAGCAAAAGCTTTTGATCAGGAGTCAGATTTTTCGGCACCAACTTTTGTCATGTGTAATTCCTCGTGTAAAATTTTTCAAAACGTTTACAGCAATCGGCAATCATCCGGGCGCTCATTCGACGATCTGCACGCACAATTTGGTTGATTTTGGTGACTGTTTCCGGTCATGGGGCGACCTGGGAGCTGGTCATCTTCAGTAATCTCTTGAGATAGAGAATTGTCCCAGTAGACATCTTGCAACAATTTATAACACTCAATCCTGAGACCTCACAATATTAGATCATCATACAAAGGAAATAAATATACAATAGACGAATGTAACAACTCATTATCTGATCGCATTTACTCATTAATCAACCAGGGTAGAAAGTATCGATTAGTTTGCAGACAATAATGAACATGATCCATGTTAGATACCGAACATTCAGATCATGATTTAGTTAAACCAATGCTAGTTTCTGAAAAGTCCATTGAATACGCATTCGTCAAAATGAAAAAAAAACATCGCCTACGAATTTCAACAATGACTTAGACCGTGATTCAAGTCACAAAACTGTACCAGAACTGAGACTACAAGGATTCCACAGAACATCATGGAGTTCACATAAAATTTTGAGAAAAAAATTTAACTCCATAGAAGAGATTGCAAATACTAGTCTGGAATAATCGTAAAAAATGCGTGCACTTATTTATTTTCAATAGTTATATTTTTTTTACAGGCCAAACAATCTTTATTCAAGCACCCTGTAGAGAAGATCAGTTTCTTGTTATTCAAACTCGATTAAAATATTTAATTGTTTTTTTCTTTAATTCCATCGTATCGAAATTAATTTATTTACGATAGTTGAGCAAGAAAAAAAGCAGTCCAAGGTGACCTTTAATGTCTTTCAAAACATGGAATTCTTATAATCACATTTGGTTGAGGACAATTAACATTTTACGTCATCTAATTTCTAAATTAGCGATTTTTCTTTAAACATGCACGTTTATTCAAACAATTGTTCTTCGTTTTTTTTTAATGGTACCCATAAGAATTACAAAATTACGGTAGAATATTTGAATATTTTTATTTGCGTGCCAAAATATTTTTTCTTGTTCGTAATAAAAAGTTGTGGTTGCGAAATTTTTTATGTAAAAGAATGAAAAACATTTCTTGTTAAATAATTGTCGTTCAAATTTTTTGTTACTGGAATCAGTTGTATATAACGTCATATTATCTTTAACAAAAATATGATACAAGGTTGTGAGAATAGTCTAGACATACATCAACCAGATTTAATCCATTTAATATTTTCATTTATTTACAATACAATCAAATGGTGAATTTTTCTGATTATATTTAATTAATGTAAAAACTCAATAATTACATACGGACTTTGTTGATAAAAGCGATTTTTGTAATACTAAACCACTTGAAATCCCAATTTTTCGACCGATATAATCCATAAAATGGACCAAATCACCAAATTTTTAAATAACGGATACACCACTTACGTTAGAGTGCTAGTTTGTTTGATACGTAGCCGGGTGTTATCTTGGTGGAATTGTTCCCATTTTTCTTCTAAATTCTCACTAGAATTTTCGACGTGCGTTAAAGTGATATCGGGCGGATGTGATACTTCGATTTCGTCATCTCCTTCACCAATTACGAAACGTTTACTATTTCGTCTCCGGAAATTCGCCTTCATTGTTTCATAAATGTAATCACAGTCTTCACAATTATCCTTACTGTTTTGTAAATTATCGATATTGTCACACGTAATCAATTCGACTTTAACCGAATTGTCTTTTTTGTTTGTATTATTATCGACGTTTCTATTAAACTGATGTTGATTCGTTATTCCGCGGTAAGAGAAGAAATTGATGATAAAATTGAAATAACCGAAAAAAGTCTTTAACCAATCGAACATCAAATGTGTATAAAAATGTCTCTTTTTATATTAGACTAATTATAAGAAGTAAAAATGTCAGATTTTTACATTTAGTTTTGTTATGTGAACTCAACGTGTGCGAAGGTAGTAACACAAATCAATCCAGTTCATCAAATACGTTAACTTTTAATGTCAATATGTTAACTTTCTAAGAACCATTTTCCCTATATTCTCCAACATAATAAATCTTATTCGATTATAGTCGGGATAAGCTTTTGTATAGAAAAACATTCAAAGGAAGCCGCTCAATCCTTATTGAAATTAGATTTAGACCAATTTCTCTGAAACTCGGCACAATTATAGTTTGAAGCAAGCTGATTAAAAGTCTAGATTGGAAGAAATCTCCGCAACAACCCTCAAAAATACCCCTAAATTGTACGAGGGGGAGCAAGGGAATTGGTTTTGGCTAACTGTTTTGAAACCTGGCACAATGATGGTTCAAAGAAAGTCTCAATTGTCACGAAGCCCCATGAGCCTTTCAATTTCCCCAAAAAACCCTCAAAGAGTCCAAGGGTATCATAAGATGAGGGGTTTCGGCTAGTTTTTTAGAAACTTGATACAATAATAGTTTGAAGGAAGCAACACCCTCAAAAATACCCCAGAATTATCCGAGAGGGAGCAAGGGAGGTGGTTTTGGCTAACTGTTTTGAAACCTGGCACAATGATGGTTCAAAGAAAGTCTCAATGGGCACGAAACCCCATAAGCCTTCCAATCCCACCAAAAAACCCTCAAAGAGTCCAAGGGTATCATAAGATGAGGGGTTTCGGCTAGTTTTTTAGAAACTTGATACAATAATAGTTTGAAGGAAGCAACACCCTCAAAAATACCCCAGAATTATCCGAGAGGGAGCAAGGGAGGTGGTTTTGGCTAACTGTTTTGAAACCTGGCACAATGATGGTTCAAAGAAAGTCTCAATTGTCACGAAGCCCCATGAGCCTTTCAATTTCCCCAAAAAACCCTCAAAGAGTCCAAGGGTATCATAAGATGAGGGGTTTCGGCTAGTTTTTTAGAAACTTGACACAATAATAGTTTGAAGGAAGCAACACCCTCAAAAATACCCCAGAATTATCCGAGAGGGAGCAAGGGAGGTGGTTTTGGCTAACTGTTTTGAAACCTGGCACAATGATGGTTCAAAGAAAGTCTCAATGGGCACGAAACCCCATAAGCCTTCCAATCCCACCAAAAAACCCTCAAAGAGTCCAAGGGTATCATAAGATGAGGGGTTTCGGCTAGTTTTTTAGAAACTTGATACAATAATAGTTTGAAGGAAGCAACACCCTCAAAAATACCCCTGAATTGTCCGAGAGGGAGCAAGGGAATTGGTTTTGGCTAACTGTTTTGAAGCCTGGCACAATGATGGTTCAAAGAAAGTCTCAATGGGCACGAAACCCCATAAGCCTTCCAATCCCACCAAAAAACCCTCAAAGAGTCCAAGGGTACCATAAGATGAGGGGTTTCGGCTGGTTTTTTTTAAACTTGACACAATGATAGTTTGAAGCAAGCTGATTAAAAGTCTCCAAGTGATCGAAATCCCAAAACGACGCTATCATAAGAATTTTTTAATAGTTTCCAAAAATTTTTCTTCATATACATCCTTCTATTTTCTTTTTTTCCATAATACCAATTTTTATGACACTTTCTGTCGAAACAAGACAAAAATCTGTTGTAATTCCATATGCATTTATCGCTTTTAACTTTATTACGGTTGTCATCGGCTGTAATGGTAACGTTGGTTCACAAGACAAATCTTTTGTATAAAAAATTCTGACATCCTATTGAACATTACAAGTATTATGTTGCTTTTATACCAAATGATTATAATAATAAGTATAGTGACAATGGAATTGTAGTAATTAAATTAATGTAACATTGAAATATATTTTCTTGAACAATTTCAAAATTTACATTTTAAATAACGATTAGAAATGCTTGCTAATGTTCAAGGCACTTAATCAATCTCACAGTCTTTTACGAAACCATCCTTTCAACAACAATAACAGTACAAGCACTCGACAATTAAGTGAATATTTAAAATTGGAGTAAAGAATGAGAATAATTCTTTTATCGAAAAAGTACATCTCACTTTGGATAAAAAATGACGAGACTAATTAAAAGAAGAATCAAACTAGGAACGGTTATCTTCTCGGTACTTTAAGACATCTACAAGGCTGGACTTCCAAAGGCAAAGACTTTGACCAAAGGCTGGCGTTAGAGAACCCCTTCAACTACCTAATTGACAAGAGGAGTCGAGATAACGATTGAAAGGACTCGTAGGGAGAGGATCTAAACTGGAACTAAAGTCTAAGATCTTCTTCAATCATTGGAAGACCAACAGAACATTAGCTTGAGACTAGCAGAGGTACTGCGGATTTAACGAGGCTTGAATCAACCTCTTTTTTCCCCGTTTTTCTAATAAAATTATATATGTTGAATATATTATTTTCTACATCGTTTTCTAAAGAAAAATCCATTAAAACTATAAAAATTTTTCAATGTAATTAAAAACCGAAGTAAATAGAAAATAATAACAATTTTATACTATTTAGGGTGACACTGATAAGCGACTAATTATATTTTAACGTTTTGTTCATATATTTTCTCGCGTCGAACAATTAAAAATATTTTCTATACAAAACTTCCATAATTGTACTAATTTGAAATATAATTAATGTGTACCGATAATGATGGTAGTTTCTCCAAAACGTAAACATTCGACTAATAATAATACATTTTCAAAGTTCGTTTGGTCATCAAACCTGTTCGAATTCATAATTTTACAATCGCTTTAACGATATACAGAGTACTGAATTTAAAAACTCCTCATATCTCCTATGTTAATAATATGTGAAAACAGTTCAATTTTCGCCCTCGTATGTGCACTTTGATTTATAAATATGTATTTTAGGTGCAATTATAAGGTAAAAAAATACAATACAAGAAATATACGTTGATAGAGAACTTAAAAACTCTATTAAGAAGAAATAATACGTGCCGAAATAAATTTAAATTTCGTTTGCTAGTTTTTCAAATAAAAAATTTAAATAATATCGTACTTACACGTTTATTACATTTTCATTTAAACATTTATTATTATTTATGAATATTATCTTACGCGTATTTGTCAACTTGACGTTTAGATTGTTCTAACCGCGAATTAAACAAATTTTGACAGGCAAAAATAATAACCTGGAAATTAAATTGTCATTCCGACTATTTATTAGGTGAAATTTATAATTCCAATGGATAGATACGTCCACGCAATGGTGTGGAAACAACTTGCAGAATATGAATTATCGAACCTAAGGAAATCCATGAAGGAAAAGCGTATTATTTAAGAAAGGACCTATTTTAAATGCGATACTATGAATCATTCGATTCCTGATTGTCTTTTGGTACACAGGAATTAATTTTTTATCGGTCCATTCTGTTAATACAGATACTATTGACTATAGTAATATTTTTTACGTTGTATGACCTTTATTGAAATAAATTTCTTTTCTTGATTTTAGGTCTCTTTTGGTAGAAAATTAGTTTCTAAGAAAAGTTAAAATTTTGGCCTATTTTTATAATTGAATGTATGTTTTTTTTATATTACATGGTTTGTTTTTTTATCGTATTGATGACACGCATATTAAATTTGATAAATTGTCAAAATAAAGTCGTTTATGTATATGTATAAAGCCAACATAATGACCAGAACTTACGTTCGTATATTTTTATTTCTAATTTTTCAATACAAACCTATATACGATTAAAGAAAAACGCAATAGCGAAATATCTATATTAGCAAGCATTACTAAAAAAATAATATTTAAAACGTAATTATTCATATAATTATTTGCATAATATAATACTTGTAAATATAACCTCCAAAATGTTACTTCATACTTTCACATCCTAGTTAAATTTTTTTATACATCACTCTTAATACTTATTTTTACCTAAAACCGAAACCATTTCGTAAAACCACGATGTACGACTATACAAAGCGTCACTGTAAGCGAATACGTTGATATAGCGGAAAACCGAATCTGACCGTTCGTTGTACGCAATTTTTAACAACTGACTAAAAATCTATCAGTCAACATTTTCTGTAGAAAATCAAACAAGTGTTTATAAATGTTAGTTTCAGACACGCGATGAGTAATTTCGCTGTGTCGGTGACCAATGAGAAAATAGAGAGTATAAACAGCGTTGCCATATTAAAAACCAGGAAATCATTGGTTGGGTTAAGTTTCAAACGAGTGAGAAGAAAAATGAAAAAATTGGGCATCAGTACAGGTCATTTTTTCTTTATGTATTACTTTTATTAATACTGGGAAGGAAAGAAAGAAAGAAACATCCAGGAAACTCGATATTTTAGTTATTTTAATAGTTGTATAATAATGCTGAAAATTTTGAAATTGTCGTTTTTCCTCAATTTTACAGTGACCCAAACGCTCGTGAATAGAATTTTAAAATCTTTTCACTATCTCTAGTAATATTCGTAGTTTCTTCGTTTTTGATAAACACTTTGTATAGGAATTTGGTTGTGTGTATATATTTAAAAATTTGTAGATCAGTTTTATCAATGAATTATTGAGTTTAATAAAATTGGAAAAATAACTAGTACTTTCTTGTACAAAAATTGACTTGGGCGAAAGGTTGAAAATTTTCAATTGTTCTCGGCAACGCTGCACCGAAACGTTAATTCACATTCGGCCTACTAGACTTGCGTCAAAGAATCGAAAGATATCATTAGGCTTACGTTTAGTTAGTTAGAGAAGGGATAATCAATTATCGGCGAATCTAGGAAATGAGGATGTATAAAAATATATTTCCAAATTTTCTAATATCCGTTAGATAAATATAATAAACGCAGTAAAATCAATTTGCAATTTATTGCATTGGAAAAAAGCGAAAAATAAAATATTTCTTACATTAATTTATTGATATTAACGAATTTATTGTAGATTGTGACGATTAGATAAAAAAATTATTATTTTTAGATTCGTAAATTATCATAAATATATACATAGTGACAAAAATATAAATTGTATGTTAATAATCAATAGTACAAACAAATGACCAAATTAAATTTTGAATTATTGTTAACTCCCTTTTATTATCAAGATAAAAGTGCGTAAATAATTTATTATCAACTACTACGGTGGTAAATTATATATTACCCCTTTTAAAAATAATCATTTATTTATTTAAAAATTTCACGAATCAATCTTTATCGTCTAATATCCCGTAATGTAATGTAACGCCACTGAAGTTTAATACTTTTTTTACAGGTAATAATAATAAATACACACATTTGGTATTCGATAAAAATACCATGAACGTATACAAACAACGTTGCCGATTATAAATAAAATCCGCTACTATAGTACCAATATGTTTTAACAGCTTCATTCTAAACACGTTGACTGCCGTGCTTAATTGCAAATTTTAATGGTGCTGTTGAATTTTATGGGGAAGCATAAGTTCATTATTGTTTCATTTCGTTGTCGTACACAGTGCGGCCCTCTACGGGGTTTTCCCATCGAACATAGACGGAGTTTTTTTTTTTAAATTGAATTATTTTCTTGCATAATTGATCGCGAGTAAGTAAATATAGATATAATTGGAGAGGTTGTTTGGTTAACATTCCTGTTACCTCCACTCGACGAGACCGTGTCGAGAAACGCCTAGATCGGACATCAAAATAGACGACGAGTAATAACTGACTCATTGCTTTTGTAAAATTGATTTACGTAGAACAGGCGTTGTTCTCCCGTGGAACGATCCATTGTTACTGAATTTACAAAAAGCGAGTACAGCATAAGAGCTGTACTGCATACTTCTACTCTAGTCCGGTTACGGAAGTGAAACAATTTATGGCCCACCCTGTATTACACGTGGTATACTTTAATAAACTTTTGCACTTTTTTAATGGACAATTTAGTAATTGTGACTTTACTCTTGATATAATTAAATCGGGTTTACTCGTATGTAAAGGCCGTTCGTTTTAATTTTCGAAATAACAATATTTGAAACACACACACACTATTAAATATTGCATGTATTATTTCTTCTAAAGCAGTCATGTCGAAGACACGTCCCGCGGGTCGTTTCTGGCCCTTGGGTCGTATCAATAAGGCCCGCGATCGCAATGTGTCACAGAAAGAAGAATCTTGGTTTTTAGAGATTTTAAAGAAATTAAAACAGAAAATATCAGGGAATTTTGTGGGATTTCATTGTATAATTCAACAGGAATCATTGGCATCATAATTAAAATTGT
The DNA here is from genome assembly GCF_026250575.1 of Diorhabda carinulata. Lineage (NCBI taxonomy): Eukaryota > Metazoa > Arthropoda > Insecta > Coleoptera > Chrysomelidae > Diorhabda > Diorhabda carinulata. Next base: position 15,512,644 of record NC_079472.1, on the reverse strand, counting down.
AAATTATATAAATCAACGACAGTTTAGGCAATTTTTACAAGATTTGAACGAAAAGTTTTCCCTTATTTTACCGAAGTCTGTTGGTTCAATCGAGGAGTAGTTTTAGAAAGATTTTTTGCATTGCGTGTCCCTATTCAAGCTTTCATGTTAGGAAAAGGCAAACCAATTGATCATGACGATGACTGGTGGATTGATTGTGTTTTTTTGGTACATATGACTGATCTGAATATAAAGTTACAGGGTAAAAATCTGATTATCACTCAAATGTATTCATATATTCAAGCTTTTGAAACAAAGTTGAGGCTGAGGTGAAAAATCAAACTTTGGACCATTTCTCTCATTTAAAATCATTTGGCACAGCGAACCAAAAAAAATTGGATGAATATTCTCAACTCAATCGTTTTGAAGACTTTTACAAAATGAATGAAATGGAATTCCCACTTTTCGACAATCCATTCAGTTTTGAAGTTTTACAGGCACCAGTTCATTTGCAAATGGAGTTGATAGATCTTCAATCGGACAGATTAACGCTTTTACCTTTTATACACAATATTTAAAGAGTTTGGATAATTACCCGGAATTTGAAAAGCACGCAGCACGCATTATTTGGCCCAGCTACAAATTCAAAATTTAATATTGCAAAATTCAGTTTGACACCTCTGTTGTAGATTATTTAAGTGGTAGAAGTTATACTTCACATTGAGTACCTATCGTTTTTAAATAAACACGAAGTTCATTTTGTCTAACAAAGAAAAAGTGGATTTTCCAATATATCGATAAATTTGTTGTAATGATTGTTTGTTTTGTGATTAAATTGATATATGGTGATGAGATTAGTGTAAAACTGAAATAAATCAATTATTTCTATTCGTAACATATTTACGTTGCATGATTATATATTCGTGAAGTATTTCTATGTCAATATGACAAATCAAATAGTTACTACGAGAAAAATAATATATCTTTCATTTATTTTAATTGCGTAGCCGATTTATATGATTATAATATGACTTACTTGAGTTTTCGTCTTTTTTCTAACAATTCTTGTTTGGCCGCTACGCTCCATCCCAAAGTTGAGTAACCTCCTTGTCCGTCAGACGGTGCTGCCGGAGGGGGACTGTCTAATTCATCGTTTTGCAAAAATACGTCTTTCTCTTCATCGTCACCTAATAAAAATACTTATGGGGTCAACCAATTATTGGAACTAAAGGGTGGAAATGACCCCTTGTTTCCTTTTCATTTTTATTTCAGTCAATTTTTCTCACGTTAAACCCATCATCGACTTTGATAGCGGCCAGTTCGGAATTAAAGTCTGAATTATTAAATTTTTAACAACAGATACAACTTAAAAACGCGAAGATGGAAACATTGAAAAGGATGAAAATATATAAAAGGTTTAGAAGCTGAGAAATGTTCATGTTTCTTACCAATTATCCACTGTCCGTTTTCTTGCACATTATTTTCGTCCATTGTAGTTTTTAGGTTAAGTTCATTCAGTTGCTGTTCGGAAGAAGCCAGGTTTTTACTTTGTACGATATATTTTTCTAAAAAAAATACACGATCTTTCAGTTTTCGGATGTTTTTTATTTGATTTGATACTCGTACAGCAAAGAAAAAATCACATCTCATTCAAAGCCGAAAATCGCCGTTTCTTTGTAGCTTGGCAACTTATCTAGATTACACAGACTTATTTGAAAATTGATCTAATTCAAATACGAAAGAATACGGATCAGCTAATTTCAAATCAGTTCAGAAATAACGAATTTTAGAAAGTATCTAAGAATCGTTTTTGTACACTTGACCTACCACAGTGAACCTTAATCTACCTCAAAGAATTTGCATCTCAATTTAGTGACGTAAATATTTTTTTAAACAAATGGTTAAAATCGGTAAATAACTTCAGATATTACACAAGCTTTCCCAATTTAATTGAGACCCTGTATAATGAATCTTAAGTATTGAGGAATTATATAACGTCATACATAGGAAATGCGGACCAAAAATAAACACAATTATAGATTTGTAGGACCTCTGCGGGTCAAATATTTTGTATAAATGCGTATCATGCATGCTCATTATGAATTTAATTAGTACGTTATGAGGATTTTGAAAACACAATAGAATTTATTTGATTTGTACGTAAGAAATTTATTACAGTTCAAATATATATTCTTCCCATCAGGATCTATCCTTAGCAATGCATATGGGACGATAAAAAAGGATCCATTATCACATCCCCAGTTCAATTCTACTTGAACAGAAATTAAATGGCACGAAATTCGATGAAATGTTTCAAAGGAAAGAAACAAAATGCAATAATTAAGATCCAATAATTAAAAAAAAAAAGGAATACATGGTTAACATTTTATCAAGTGACGAAATTGTTTAAAAAAATATACTTATGTTAATATAATTGCGCGGATATGTTATCTCCGCTCAAATTTGAATAAAATTTTCGTTGTGTACTTACTTTTTACATGAAAAAATTTAAAAATAAAAATTCGTAAAATTAATCCGAAAATTGTAAATCCCGATAAAATTCTTATCCACATCCACAACGACGCGGGCACAACTACAAACTGAATAAATCAAATGTAAAATATCATCGAGTTTCGATAATCAAAATTGACCTTGCAAATAGGACTGTAGTCCAAAATATCCTTGATTGACTTTAGGTTGGTAAGATCAAAATGTAAAAACGTGTTCGTTTAGTGATAACTGGCGATATTGTGTTGGAAAATCATATGGTAATCGTATGTACATTCAATATTTTGTTTATTGATAAGGTATTGGTTATCGTTCGAAAAGAAATTAATTGAATAATGAATTTCACATTAATAATCATCAAAATGAGATAGCGAGACGGGGAACCGAATGATTTTTATTTGATCCTACGTACAAATTAGAGACGTTCGATTGTAGTCATGAAATAGCTCCTGGATTTTGTTATTTCATTTTTTTCCTTCAAGTTCCTTTAAGTCATACGAACAGTCTCTAATATTTCGAGCACTCGATTATTTTCTTCATTTCTGCGATTAATCAATCGCCCTCTGGAAAACAGAACGGTTCTGGTACGATGAAAAAATATTCACCAAATTATTCTTTATGTCCTTGTGTGTTTATTCGGCTATATAGTTCATTAAATGTCATTAGATTTATTCATGACGTCTTCCACTTGATTATTTATGAATTGAACGCTCTTGTAATATGATTGTCATATATAAAGTTGGTGAATTTCATTTTGTATAATGCTTATCCAAAATGGATGCGATTAACTTTTAAAAAGTACTTGCTATGCTAGATAGTGATTTCCTGTAGTTTTATCGGACAAAAACACCGAAATATTTCGAAAATGTGAACGTTCGCATGAAATGAATTAGGATTAACAATTTGGTTTCCTCAGAAAGTGAAAAATAAATTTGGTTTCCATTAGAATATGACTATAAACCATTGCAAAAATAATCTTTTAAACATTTAAGTCTATTCGTAAACATAACACCAGTCAACATTTTTTTTTTGTCACACGGAAACTTATACCAAATTTTGTATGTGCTGTGGTAACCAAAGGATAATATATCAATGGAAAAATATATTTCTTAATGTATAATAAATAGCTATGATTTCCGTGAATGTTAGGATTCTACTAGGTCCTTTTTAAGTATCTAATCTGCTAGCATTCCTAGACTTTTTCTCCCTTGATATCGCTTTTCTATTAAGGAAATGTCCTGACGAAATATTTCGCATTATTCGTCTCTCACGGCACCCAAATTCTTGGGGAACAAACTCAAATGAGAGTGCAGGATATGTATTTTCAAAAATATTTTACATCCAAACTCTTAATATGAAATTATAAGGTCATTGATCAAGTCTTTGTAATTTTCCGCTTTATGGTTTCATAAAAAACATTTCCAGTTCATTCGACTCTCCTTAAAGTCCTTCATTAGTTTCCGTATTTGCGACCAATCATTCCCTATTTAATTTTTTACTCGCTGAGTTTGAGAAATTCTTATCATTCTGCTGCCCTGGAGTAAGTGATCCACGCTTGGGCCATACTTTCTAGCTGTTCCCCAAGAAGAAACGCAATTACTTCAGAATATTCAAAAATTTTAGCTACATTTAATTTTTTCAAGAAGGAACTTCATGTTCTATTAAGTCTCTTTCATATTAGAACCAAGACAAACCAGCACTGAAGAACATTTGTTTCTGTTGTATAGCAACATTGCTTTTCAAGCTAGTTTCGGCAGTATGTAGGATTGGTCTGTCGGCCGATGACAAGTTTGGGCACTGGACGTTGTGTTTGGATTTGGTTGTGACGCCTTTTGTTTGAATTAAACAAAAATAACAATCATTTACATCATCTTTTGGATGGGTCTAAATCATTGGTATACCAAAAGGCAAATATCTAGATTCTTGTTCAGCTCAAGCTAAGGAACCCAGGATTTATCTTGGTGGAGCACAGCAAAACGAAAATAGTCTAAAACAACACTGTCCGGGATTAAATTATTCAAACAAAAACACGTAAATGTGTCAGAAAAGAATATATATCTGTCATAAAAAAAACTGGATGTGACTGAAACAAAATAAAAAGTTTTTTTGAATGAGGGTACAACAAAACAAATAAAAATCATCACAAAGTTCGTGCGACGAAAAAGTGTTTGCCCGTAATAGTTAGTACACTGATTTCTCATTCAAATTGTATATAAAGTATTTAACGAATATTATAAATGTATAAATAACAAAATCGTATCAAAAAGGTGAATAAAACTATACACAAAATATTAAAGAATAATTTAAAAACTTGGGATATATCGTTCCCATTGGAGTTTTGGAAGTATCAATATACCATTTCATGATATAGTTTTTGATTAAATGAAAGTTTCCAAATCAGACTTTTAATCATCCCAATCATAGACGCGCAACTAGGACTAGCAATTGCTCCATACATCAATTCCTTGTGCTTCATTCACTTAAACTAACTAACTGCTTCTTAATTATAATTATTATTAGGGAAAAAATAGTATATTATATTATATATAATATACTATTATATCTAAATCTTTTGCCACCCACATCTCGCCAAGTTTATGAACTTGCATATCAGCGATTCATGGATTGGCCTAAAGAAAAAATTGTGCAAAACTATGTGGAGAGTATGCGGAAACTATTAGAACCTGAGATATAGATCTTTGAATGTAGAAAATTTGCCAAAAACCTACAAAAATCCATAAGTCCACATTGAATGTCCGCGCCTAGCTCCTCTCCAGCTCAACCGATTTAAGTGTTCAAAAACTCAAAAGAAAGAAGATGTTTCAGCGAGTGTACTTAAACCAAAACGAAGTCTGTAGCTATATTAGAACCTGAGCTATAGATCTTTGAATGAAGAAAAATTGCCAAAAACCTACAAAAATCCATAAGTCCACATTGAATGTCCGCGCCTAGCTCCTCTCCAACTCAACCGATTCAAGTGTTCAAAAACTCAAAAGAAAGAAGGTGTTTCAGCGAGTGTTTTTAAATGAAAACGAACTCTGTAGCTATATTAGAACCTGAGATATAGATCTTTGAATGTAGAAAAATTGCCAAAAACCTACAAAAATCCATAACTCCACGTTGAATGTCCGCGCCTAAGCTCCTCTCCAACTCAACCGATTTAAGTGTTCAAAAACTCAAAAGAAAGAAGGTGTTTCAGCGAGTGTTTTTAAATGAAAACGAACTCTGTAGCTATATTAGAACCTGAGATATAGATCTTTGAATGTAGAAAAATTGCCAAAAACCTACAAAAATCCATAACTCCACGTTGAATGTCCGCGCCTAAGCTCCTCTCCAACTCAACCGATTTAAGTGTTCAAAAACTCAAAAGAAAGAAGGTGTTTCAGCGAGTGTTTTTAAATGAAAACGAACTCTGTAGCTATATTAGAACCTGAGATATAGATCTTTGAATGTAGAAAAATTGCCAAAAACCTACAAAAATCCATAACTCCACGTTGAATGTCCGCGCCTAAGCTCCTCTCCAACTCAACCGATTTAAGTGTTCAAAAACTCAAAAGAAAGAAGGTGTTTCAGCGAGTGTTCTTAAACCAAAACGAAGTCTCTATCTTGAATAGAACCTGAGATATTGAGGATAGAACGTGTGTATGTGAAAAACTCCCATAAGTAATGTACAGGGGGAAATCGCATTTGAGTATAACTTGAGAATCCCTGAATGGACTTGGAATGGAAATCATCAATTTTTTTAATATATAAGATGATAAAGGTTGTTCTAGTATTAGAAATTGGAGGGGCTGTGCGTTGTTACGAACTAGTTCATTTGAAAATTAATGACATTGAGGATATGGACTCGGTCCTGGTCGTAAAAATTTTGCAGGCAAAAAACAAGAAACCTCGTTCGTTGACCATTACAGGCGATAATTCTTTGCGTTTATTTCGAAAATATGTTGCACTACGGCCTTCAAATATACAGGAACGTCGTTTATTTTCGAAGTATGTTAATGGGGAGTGTCAAAGAATGGTTGTTGGTATTCACAAAATTAGTGCCGTGCCGCAAGAAATTGCAAAATTTTTGGAGTTAGAAAATTGGAAGGAGTATACTGGACATTCGCTAAGAACATCTGCTTCACTTCTTATTGATGGTGGCGGTGACCTCACTTGTCTTAAAAGACATGGGGGTTGGAAATCGAGTACGGTAGCAAAAGGATATATTGAAGAATCACGTATTAACAAAGAGAATACTGCCAGAAAAATATTGCAACCTGACAAAGAAGGTACAAGTACCTGCTCTGATATTTCCTCGAATGTTTCACACAACAGTTACGGAGAATCTTTTGAATTGTTCGAAAATTGTTAGTGATAATTTCAATGGTGCTTGAATTTTGGCAATAATTGCTCCAATTGTACATTCAATATCACCATAAATAACAAATAAATACCTATATATAGTTGCTCAATTCGTTTGTATTACTAAGTTTGTAAGAGACAATGTTTTTTCCTTCAAATTTCAATTAGAGAGCTTAGCATTTTTAATCTTAGGATTAAAAGTGTGGCTAAGCAAATTTTGTTTGTACGGTAAGGGAATTGATGGCTTTTGCACCTGAAAATAGTACAAAAATGTCAACATTTTTTGATGGTTGAAGAAAAGAAAATATTGTTTTACACGTACGTACGTGGAACGAAGCCAAATGACATAATATAAATGACATACAAATTTGATGTGCATTATACGTAAAAATGTCAATATTTTTTTTACCGAATAGACGGAAAGTTAATTTTTTTTAACGGCAGCTATGTTATCGGCACAATATTCTTTTAAAGAAAACGAAGAAGCAGCTAAAGTGAAAAATCGTGCAGAAAATATACAATTAATCAAACAACTAAGTTTAATCCATCAACAAAAACATGAAGAAATGACCGTGATAAACAATAAACGTAAAAAAATTGCGAAAAAAAATGAAAAGCTCCGTTGCGCAACTACGAGTACCATCAAACGGGAAACTCCGGAAGTTATAATGTATGAAACTCACACGCCCGGATTTTGTTACAGGTATTCCTCTTATGACATATCAAAAAATTGTCACTGCGATAATTACTATTTTTATTTGCTTTTACTCTTTCTTAAATCAACTTTTCGTCTGAAGTCATTATTTTTTCGTGTTCTCAAATACGAGGACAATTTTAGACACGCGGCAACACCGCTTTATAAAACAAGCGTTTCTGTATGCGCCAAAAATTATTGCATTAATCTTGCAAATATTTCCCATTGCCAACAACAATGTTGGATTGGTATGCAAAATATAAGAATAAAACTGACAAAATTAAAGGAAGAACCTCGTCCTGGCGGATCGTTCACTGTGATTTCCCAAAAAAACAATAAAGCTGTGGGAAAACTGTTGACCGAAGATCGTCGAGTGTGAGAAGACGTTCGGAATTGAATAGCTTCAAAAATTGGGAAAACTATACTGGAGACTTCTATCATGACAATGTTTCTGCTGATACTGTATAAAAAAAATCCCGATTTTTTCATCAAACAGAAAATTGGATTTTTATTCCATCCTGGTTATTTTCCACATCATCCGACTCTTAAGGAAAAGATACGCGACGTTGAAATGTTAAGAGTGCATTCAACAGTTTTCGGAAGAGTGCTTTGATCAAAAAATTTCAAAATAATGTGTTAGTTTTTGTGTACTACTTAGGTAAAATCCTCGTATTTGCATTACAATTTCCATATTTTCTCAATATATAATTGATAAATAGTAAATACATATCAACGATTATATAACTAAAATTGAATAGTTTCATGTTTTTGTGAGAAAGTGGAGAATTCAGATGAGAAATTAGTCCAGGCGCTGGATGGAGTTGAGTATGCCGAAATGTGAGGACCGGCAACTATGCTCAAATTCTCTTACCTGAGACCCTAAATAATAGAAAATCACATGTTGCCGGCAGCTGTGCTGGTCCGTTTCCCTTTCCCCCTTCACTATCTCCCTACTAGGCACGTTGCCGAGTCATAGCGCTTGGAGTAGTCAGTAGAAAAGAATATGCAGCCCATAACGGTTTACTTTTGCGTATTTAAGTAATAATGAAGAATCCAAAACCACAAACGGTTATTGTTCCTGGCATCGAGCTTGTATTGCAGCTTATATTAGTGAAGAGAAAATAAGGCGTCGAGAATTAGCATTACTAAAGTAGGAGAACGCCTCTACTTCCACCTCCTCTACAGAAGCAAATGTTTCAGGTAGCCAACGTGTTCGTCAACGGTCACCAAGAAGTGAATTAAAACTTGATACGAAACAGAAATGTTTAAACTGTGGTAAACAAACAAGAAATAAAAACAAATTTTAAATACTGCCCGAAAGAAAAAACAAAGATGATGTTTTCACAAAAATTGGCACTCGCGAACAACCAGCTCATTTATTTGCAATGGAAGTGAGGTATCGTAAACATTGTTATCGTGATTATCTGCGACTACCTAGAAATTCTGACAATCCAGCAGCAGACCTTCAATTAAAACACCACATGACATACTTATAGAGGCATTTGAAAAGCTGATTGATGAACTGAAACATCAATTAACATCTCACTCTTTTGAAGTGACATTCTTGGCCGAGCGACTAGCTGAACTCCCTGAAATAGACGATGCATTCGTAGAAAATCGCGTTATGAAATCACTGCTCATTAATAAGTATGGTGAAAATGTTTTATTTTCATATCCGAGCGACAGATCAAAATCATCATTGGTGTTTATGGGCAATATAACACTGGATGAAGTCATTGAATATATGCGTACCGTAAATTCAACAAACTACACTGTTCAAGTAGCTGAACAACTCCGAAAAGAAATATTAAATACTAAAGTAATACCAGATGGATATTTATGTGATGAATTAAAAGATTGTCAGAATAAAAAAGATTGATAATTATCATTTTTTCATTTATAATATATGAAAATTTGATTTTTTTGAATTAAAAAAATTTTTTTTTATCAATAATAATTGTTTTTATTTTTAATTTTCCTGTTGTTTTTTCACTTGACTAGCTGTAAGTAGCGGATTTTCCAATAAGAGGTGTTATTTTGATATTCAAAGAAAAATGCCATTTTTTTGAGATAAATGATCGGATGTTTATTTCATTATAAAGAGGAAGGTATGCCGTTAATAATGGAACACAACGTCAGCCAAATGACCGCCACGACTGCGCTTACAGGACCATATACTTTTCATGAAATTTTCCGTAATCAAATTTCAAAGCGGTTGCCCTATGTCCTCGATAGCCTCACGAATTCCATCTTTGAGGTCTTGAATCGATGCTGGACTGTTGGCGTAGACCTTATCTTTCTTTGTTGGCCCCAAAGGAAAAAGTCGCAAGGTGTTAAATCACAAGATCTCGGTGAGATCACCTCTTCGAGAGATAACACGGTCCGGTTTCGTTGCTTGTGTGGCACGTAGCGCCGTCTTGTTGAAAGTAAACGTTGTCCAAATCAATACCATCCAATTCCGGCTATAAAAAATCGTTAATCATCTCTCGATAGCGCAATCCATTCACCGTAACTGTTGTTCCAGCCTCATTTTCGAAAAAGTAAGGTCCAATGACACCGCCAGACCATAAACCGCAACAAACAGTCACGCGTTGAGGATGGAGAGGATTTTCAACAATAACTCTAGGGTTTTCCGAGCCCCAGATTCGACAATTTTGTTTATTGACGTAACCACCAAGGTGGAAATGGGCCACATCAGTTAAGATGATTTTTCGATGATATTCCGGATCATTTTCATGCATTTCAAGGACCCAATCAGCAAAGACACGACGTTGTTGATGATCGTCCGGCTTGAGTTTTTGTGTTAACTGAACTTTATAGGCCTTAAGACCCAAGTCTTTATGCAAAATACTGTAATGACGTTTGTGGAATGGCTAATTCCAAAGAACGACGAGGAATGGACAAACCTGGGTTTTCTTCAACGCTTTGGGCTACAGCAGCAATATTCTCAGTTGTTCTTGAGCGACGTGCACGGGTTTTATTCTTCACATTACTAACTTGTCTCAACAGCTCAAATTTTTCCACCAATTTCTGTATTGCGGTCCGAGAATGTGCTTCACATCGACCCAAAAATGTTTTATTTTTACGAACCGTCTCTGCCAAACTTTCACCATTTTTAAAGTGAATTTTAATAATTTCAATGCGTTGTTGAAGCGTGTATCGTTCCATTTTCATTAATGGCGTAGTTTCTACTTGTCAAATGTCAAAAAATGACAACTTCAAAAGTGACATTTACCGAAATAGCGGGCTGTTCAAAATAACCCTTTATCTTTAATCATAAAAATCAATTGGATATTCTCACTAAAACAATCGTTATAATGATATCAAAGTATGTGTTCAGTCCATTTACTAGATGTCTAAGGGGGTGGGGTGTAAAAAAAATTGACCAACATGGCTCCTGGCAACATCCAGAAACATAATCTGCATGCTTTTCTGAGTTCAAAACCGTACACCGAATGCGGTCCTCACATTTTGCACACTCAACTCCATCCAGCGCCCGGTCTAAATAGTAATTCTAGTATACACGAAAGCTTATTTTGTTTTTACTGATAATTGTCTGTAATCTTCATTTTTTCCACCAACGTTTCTTGGTATTTTCTAAAATGAATTTAAGAACTTCTCACTACGTATTCCTTAAACCCAATGACACTCAAGTAAATTCCAATTTGAGCGCTTTGATTCCCATTTTATTGAATACATTTCTTGATTTCTGTTTTTTTAGATGTAACGGAGAACAGAAAATACCTAACGTCCCATTAACAACTGTAACAATTGATTATAATTGTTTGCGCGATTTGGTTTTTACCGATGATACGTTGGATATAGAAAAAATTCTCGTTCTTCATTTGATTTCGGTTCACAAATCCGAAACTTTAACTCCAGTTCGAGATTTAAAATTGGCAAGTGTGTATAAAGATTCTTCGCCTACAGCTAGACTTTTGGAAAAATCGAGAAAACTGGGGTAAGTAATTGTGATGAAAATTATTTCGTTATCTATAATTCGAATTTTAGTTTCGTAGTTAACAAAACGATGATGGATCTTCTACCTTTTTACACAATAGAAATTAAAGAGAAACCAACTTCGCCTAACCAGTCTACTAAAATTTCAACAAACAGAAAAAATATATTAGCCCATCGGATACTATTTAACGAAAATTTGAGAAAACTCATTTCTACAGTAGTTGCCGTCCTTCACAGTTCGAATTTTCCGAAATTTAGACAATTGATTCAGTTGGCGCACGATCCTAATGCTATCAGACTCATTTTCGAAAAACCGAACATTATAGGTAAATTTATGGTACAACTATCTTATTTCTTTAGGACATCGATCTACATTAAACCATTCACGGAAACCTTGGTTCTTGCAAGTCCGTTCAGGCGTTCTACCCAACCGATTTGCTTAATTTTTTTGTCAATGAAAGGTATTGATGCACAGATCAGCCATCAACCATCGGACTTCATCTAATTTTCACCATTCTCAAGTTATACTCAAATGCGATTTCCCCCTGTACATTACTTATGGGAGCTTTTCACATACCGACGTTCTATCTTCAATATCTCAGGTTCTATTCAAGATAGAGACTTCGTTTTCATTTAAGAACACTCGCTGAAATACCTTCTTTCTTTTGAGTTTTTGACCATTTAAATCGGTTGAGTTGTAGAGGAGCTAGGCGCGGACATTCAATGTGGAGTTATGGATTTTTGTAGGCTTTTCTACATTCAAAGATCTATATCTCAGGTTCTGATATAGCTACAGAGGTCGTTTTGGTTTAAGAACACTCGCTGAAACACCTTCTTTCTTTTGAGTTTTTGAACACTGGAATCGGTTGAGTTGGAGAGGAGCTAGGCGCGGACATTCAATGTGGAGTTATGGATTTTTGTAGGCTTTTCTACATTCAAAGATCTATATCTCAGGTTCTGATATAGCTACAGAGGTCGTTTTGGTTTAAGAACACTCGCTGAAACACCTTCTTTCTTTTGAGTTTTTGAACACTTGAATCGGTTGAGTTGGAGAGGAGCTAGGCGCGGACATTCAATGTGGAGTTATGGATTTTTGTAGGTTTTTGGCAATGTTTCTACATTCAAAGTCCTATATCTCAGGTTCTAATAGAGCTACAGAGTTCGTTTGGATTTAAGAACACTCGCTGAAACACTTTCTTTCTTTTGAGTTTTTTAACACTTAAATCGGTTGAGTTGGAGAGGAGCTAGGCGCGGACATTCAATGTGGAGTTATGGATTTTTGTAGGTTTTTGGCAAATTTTCTACATTCAAACATCTATATCTCAGGTTCTAATATAGCTACAGAGTTCGTTTGGATTTAAGAACAGTCGCTGAAACACTTTCTTTCTTTTGAGTTTTTTAACACTTAAATCGGTTGAGTTGGAGAGGAGCTAGGCGCGGACATTCAATGTGGAGTTATGGATTTTTGTAGGTTTTTGGCAATGTTTCTACATTCAAAGTCCTATATCTCAGGTTCTAATAGAGCTACAGAGTTCGTTTTGGTTTAAGAACACTCGCTGAAACACCCTCTTTCTTTTGAGTTTTTGAACACTGGAATCGGTTGAGTTGGAGAGGAGCTAGGCGCGGACATTCAATGTGGAGTTATGGATTTTTGTAGGCTTTTCTACATTCAAAGATCTATATCTCAGGTTCTGATATAGCTACAGAGGTCGTTTTGGTTTAAGAACACTCGCTGAAACACCTTCTTTCTTTTGAGTTTTTGAACACTGGAATCGGTTGAGTTGGAGAGGAGCTAGGCGCGGACATTCAATGTGGACTTATGGATTTTTGTAGGTTTTTGGCAAATTTTCTACATTCAATGATCTATATCTCAGGTTCTGATATAGCTACAGAGTTCGTTTTCGTTTAAGAACCCTCGCTGAAACACCTTCTTTCTTTTAAATTTTTGAACACTTAAATCGGTTGAGTTGGAGAGGAGCTAGGCGCGGACATTCAATGTGGAGTTATGGATTTTTGTAAGTTTTTGACAATTTTTCTTCATTCAAAGATCTATATCTCAAGTTCTAATAAAGCTAAAGACTTCGTATTGGTTTAAGAACACTCGCTGAAACACCCTCTTCCTTTTGAGTTTTTGAACACTTAAATCGTTTGAGTTGGAGAGGAGCTAGGCGCGGACATTCAATGTGGACTTATGGATTTTTGTAGGTTTTTGGCAATTATTCTACATTCAAAGATCTATATCTCAGGTTCTAATATAGCTACAGAGTTCGTTCTTTTCTATTATAATGATTTCTGATACTTATTTAATGGTGAGAGAAGCTGCGGTTAAAAGCTAGTTATTTTTTAATCCAATTTCTGAAAATATTCAATGGAAATAAATGAATTAATAGTTTGTTTTTTCATATTTCCTCATCCAAACTGAATTCATATTATTTGAGCGATACATCAACGCGAAATAAAATTTGTTCTATCCGTAAGTTGACGGACACTTTCGATAGCAAATATTTTTCATTCTCCGACTTTTTTTTACCGTACCATGTATATTTTGACGTCTTATAAATACCCATCAACAACCAAGCATATTTCATTTTTGAGGTTAATTTCTCTATTTTTATAATCGACTTGACTTGGACGAGTTTACGAATGCTTCAATGTCTACATCTTTCCCTAGACTTTTCAAGATTGATTCATATTACCGCACAACTACTTTGAATAGAAAAAACTTTAATTATTATAATTTTTTTTTATTTGTGAAATAAAATAGAATTCATAGAATTCCTTTCGGAGCAACAGATAGTAAATAGCTGTGAAAACTTCGTGTTGACACCACCTTTCAAATTGAAGACGCGGGATTTTAACGTACAAACCGTTACTGAAACTTTGGAAAATTTTCTCAAGAATTTACGAGATAACGTTCTGCAGTTACCGAATAGAGGAAATAGAATCAATAACGAAGTAGAAGAAAACGACAACAAGCGACTTTTTGAGAGAGTCAAAAGAAAATTTTCGGAGGTTATGAGCGGTAACGATCTTCCTAGGTAAGTATTGTATTGTTGGGAGTAATAATATACAATATGTCGTATCAATAAATTTTAATGTAGATACCCGAAATCATCGAAAACAACTGACTTGGACGAAGTGGAAGTTTTACCGCAATATAGACGATCATCTCGCGGTTCGGATATTCCTGATTTTGTATCGAAGAACATCGAAGTACCTATTTATTTTTATTGAAGAATTTGACATTTTTATTACGTTTATTGTTATTTTAGGCAGCTGGAAAAACGAGAAAACTAGAATACGATATGGAAGACGAACACATTTGTTCTTCTTTAAATAACAATAATAATTCTAGAAGAAGAAGAAGCGTTTCGAACTCAACGTCAAAAAAAGGATTATCGCCATCTATGAAATATATGCCTCTGTCCAAATTAGATGAAGATATAGATAATCCAGAAACTACGGATAATTCCTCCGATCGAAAAGACGACAAGACTCCGCCAAAGGTTGCGTAATATACAATCCATTAATATTTTTATTTCCAAAACGCGATTTCTAAAAATTATTTAAAAGCAACAACGAATCGAATGAAACGCAAGATTGGCAAGATGTGGTCTCTATATTTTGGCATACTGTTAATCGAATAGGGAGGAAACAATTATAACACTGACTATTACTGTAGTTTATTGGATCAATTAAAGAAGGAATAAATGTCCGTATGCAGAAGAAAAACATTATCTTTCACCAAAACAATGTATGATGACAATTTGATGAAAAGGACGATGCAATTTAACTTAGGACTAGCTTTTACCCGCGGCTTCGCTCGCATCGAATCCATTAAATAAGTATCAGATATCATTATAATAGAAAAGAACGAACTCTGTAGCTATATTAGAACCTGAGATATAGATCTTTGAATGAAGAAAAATTGCCAAAAACCTACAAAAATCCACAACTCCACATTTAATGTCCGCGCCTAGCTCCTCTCCAACTCAACCGATTCAAGTGTTCAAAAACTCAAAAGAAACAAGGTGTTTCAGCGAGTGTTATTAAACCAAAACGAACTCTGTAGCTATATTAGAACCTGAGATATAGATCTTTGAATGAAGAAAAATAGCCAAAAACCTACAAAAATCCATAACTCCACATTTAATGTCCACGCCTAGCTCCTCTCCAACTCAACCGATTTAAGTGTTCAAAAACTCAAAAGAAAGAAGGTATTTCAGCGAGTGTTCTTAAATCAAAACGAACTCTGTAGCTATATTAGAACCTGAGATATAGATCTTTGAATGAAGAAAAATCGCCAAAAACCTACAAAAATCCATAACTCCACATTTAATGTCCACGCCTAGCTCCTCTCCAACTCAACCGATTTAAGTGTTCAAAAACTCAAAAGAAAGAAGGTATTTCAGCGAGTGTTCTTAAATCAAAACGAACTCTGTAGCTATATTAGAACCTGAGATATAGATCTTTGAATGAAGAAAAATCGCCAAAAACCTACAAAAATCCACAACTCCACATTTAATGTCCGCGCCTAGCTCCTCTCCATCTCAACCGATTCAAGTGTTCAAAAACTCAAAAGAAAGAAGGTGTTTCAGCGAGTGTTCTTAAATCAAAACGAACTCTGTAGCTATATTAGAACCTGAGATATAGATCTTTGAATGAAGAAAAATCGCCAAAAACCTACAAAAATCCACAACTCCACATTTAATGTCCGCGCCTAGCTCCTCTCCATCTCAACCGATTCAAGTGTTCAAAAACTCAAAAGAAAGAAGGTGTTTCAGCGAGTGTTTTTAAATGAAAACGAACTCTGTAGCTATATTAGAACCTGAGATATAGATCTTTGAATGAAGAAAAATCGCCAAAAACCTACAAAAATCCATAACTCCACATTTAATGTCCGCGCCTAGCTCCTCTCCATCTCAACCGATTCAAGTGTTCAAAAACTCAAAAGAAAGAAGGTGTTTCAGCGAGTGTTTTTAAATGAAAACGAACTCTGTAGCTATATTAGAACCTGAGATATAGATCTTTGAATGAAGAAAAATCGCCAAAAACCTACAAAAATCCATAACTCCACATTTAATGTCCGCGCCTAGCTCCTCTCCATCTCAACCGATTCAAGTGTTCAAAAACTCAAAAGAAAGAAGGTGTTTCAGCGAGTGTTTTTAAATGAAAACGAACTCTGTAGCTATATTAGAACCTGAGATATAGATCTTTGAATGAAGAAAAATCGCCAAAAACCTACAAAAATCCATAACTCCACATTTAATGTCCGCGCCTAGCTCCTCTCCATCTCAACCGATTCAAGTGTTCAAAAACTCAAAAGAAAGAAGGTGTTTCAGCGAGTGTTTTTAAATGAAAACGAACTCTGTAGCTATATTAGAACCTGAGATATAGATCTTTGAATGTAGAAAAATAGCCTAAAACCTACAAAAATCCATAACTCCACATTTAATGTCCACGCCTAGCTCCTCTCCAACTCAACCGATTTAAGTGTTCAAAAACTCAAAAGAAACAAGGTGTTTCAGCGAGTGTTCTTAAACCAAAACGAACTCTGTAGCTGTATTAGAACCTGAGATATAGATCTTTGAATGTAGAAAAATAGCCAAAAACCTACAAAAATCCATAACTCCACATTTAATGTCCACGCCTAGCTCCTCTCCAACTCAACCGATTTAAGTGTTCAAAAACTCAAAAGAAAGAAGGTATTTCAGCGAGTGTTCTTAAATCAAAACGAACTCTGTAGCTATATTAGAACCTGAGATATAGATCTTTGAATGAAGAAAAATCGCCAAAAACCTACAAAAATCCATAACTCCACATTGAATGTCCGCGCCTAGCTCCTCTTCAACTCAACCGATTTAAGTGTTCAAAAACTCAAAAGAAACAAGGTATTTCAGCGAGTGTTCTTAAACCAAAACGAACTCTGTAGCTGTATTAGAACCTGAGATATAGATCTTTGAATGTAGAAAAATAGCCAAAAACCTACAAAAATCCATAACTCCACATTTAATGTCCACGCCTAGCTCCTCTCCAACTCAACCGATTTAAGTGTTCAAAAACTCAAAAGAAAGAAGGTATTTCAGCGAGTGTTCTTAAATCAAAACGAACTCTGTAGCTATATTAGAACCTGAGATATAGATCTTTGAATGAAGAAAAATCGCCAAAAACCTACAAAAATCCATAACTCCACATTGAATGTCCGCGCCTAGCTCCTCTTCAACTCAACCGATTTAAGTGTTCAAAAACTCAAAAGAAACAAGGTATTTCAGCGAGTGTTCTTAAACCAAAACGAACTCTGTAGCTATATTAGAACCTGAGATATAGATCTTTGAATGTAGAAAAATTGCCAAAAACCTACAAAAATCCATAACTCCACATTTAATGTCCACGCCTAGCTCCTCTCCAACTCAACCGATTCAAGTGTTCAAAAACTCAAAAGAAAGAAGGTGTTTCAGCGAGTGTTTTTAAATGAAAACGAACTCTGTAGCTGTATTAGAACCTGAGATATAGATCTTTGAATGTAGAAAAATAGCCTAAAACCTACAAAAATCCATAACTCCACATTTAATGTCCGCGCCTAGCTCCTGTCCATCTCAACCGATTCAAGTGTTCAAAAACTCAAAAGAAAGAAGGTGTTTCAGCGAGTGTTTTTAAATGAAAACGAACTCTGTAGCTGTATTAGAACCTGAGATATAGATCTTTGAATGTAGAAAAATAGCCTAAAACCTACAAAAATCCATAACTCCACATTTAATGTCCACGCCTAGCTCCTCTCCAACTCAACCGATTTAAGTGTTCAAAAACTCAAAAGAAACAAGGTGTTTCAGCGAGTGTTCTTAAACCAAAACGAACTCTGTAGCTGTATTAGAACCTGAGATATAGATCTTTGAATGAAGAAAAATAGCCAAAAACCTACAAAAATCCATAACTCCACATTTAATGTCCACGCCTAGCTCCTCTCCAACTCAACCGATTTAAGTGTTCAAAAACTCAAAAGAAAGAAGGTATTTCAGCGAGTGTTCTTAAATCAAAACGAACTCTGTAGCTATATTAGAACCTGAGATATAGATCTTTGAATGAAGAAAAATCGCCAAAAACCTACAAAAATCCATAACTCCACATTTAATGTCCACGCCTAGCTCCTCTCCAACTCAACCGATTTAAGTGTTCAAAAACTCAAAAGAAACAAGGTGTTTCAGCGAGTGTTCTTAAACCAAAACGAACTCTGTAGCTATATTAGAACCTGAGATATAGATCTTTGAATGAAGAAAAATCGCCAAAAACCTACAAAAATCCATAACTCCACATTTAATGTCCACGCCTAGCTCCTCTCCAACTCAACCGATTTAAGTGTTCAAAAACTCAAAAGAAACAAGGTGTTTCAGCGAGTGTTCTTAAACCAAAACGAACTCTGTAGCTGTATTAGAACCTGAGATATAGATCTTTGAATGAAGAAAAATAGCCAAAAACCTACAAAAATCCATAACTCCACATTTAATGTCCACGCCTAGCTCCTCTCCAACTCAACCGATTTAAGTGTTCAAAAACTCAAAAGAAAGAAGGTATTTCAGCGAGTGTTCTTAAATCAAAACGAACTCTGTAGCTATATTAGAACCTGAGATATAGATCTTTGAATGAAGAAAAATCGCCAAAAACCTACAAAAATCCATAACTCCACATTTAATGTCCACGCCTAGCTCCTCTCCAACTCAACCGATTTAAGTGTTCAAAAACTCAAAAGAAACAAGGTGTTTCAGCGAGTGTTCTTAAACCAAAACGAACTCTGTAGCTGTATTAGAACCTGAGATATAGATCTTTGAATGAAGAAAAATAGCCAAAAACCTACAAAAATCCATAACTCCACATTTAATGTCCACGCCTAGCTCCTCTCCAACTCAACCGATTTAAGTGTTCAAAAACTCAAAAGAAACAAGGTGTTTCAGCGAGTGTTCTTAAATCAAAACGAACTCTGTAGCTATATTAGAACCTGAGATATAGATCTTTGAATGAAGAAAAATCGCCAAAAACCTACAAAAATCCATAAGTCCACATTGAATGTCCGCGCCTAGCTCCTCTCCAACTCAACCGATTTAAGTGTTCAAAAACTTAGAAGAAAGAAGGTGTTTCAGCGAGTGTTCTTAAACCAAAACGAAGTCTCTATCTTGAATAGATCCTGAGATATTGAGGATAGAACGTGTGTATGTGAAAAACTCCCATAAGTAATGTACAGGGGGAAATCGCATTTGAGTATAACTTGAGAATGGTGAAAATTAGATGAAATCCGATGGTTGATGGCTGATTTGTGCATGAAAAAAAATTAAGCAAATCGGTTGGGTAGAACGGACTCGGAATGGAAATCATCAATTTTTTTTATTTAACTTAGGATTGCTTCTAGACCCATCATATCCAAATTATACTCCCTGTGACTAATTTCCGTTTAAAAAAAGTACCAAGAAAACAAAAAAACATCGTTAAAAAAAACTCATCTTGAAATGAAAGAAATCGTTTAATAAAAATTGGATAAAAAGGTTGAAAGCGTTGGACTGATTTTGTCACTATCAAAAGAAACCATCTTGATTAATTTCGAATTAATCAGAATCAATGAAAAAACTTTTTGCGAAAATTTGCACGGTGTTTTTAATAGTTAATATCGCCTATGGAAGCGAATTACATTTTTTCAAACTCTTATAATGATAAGTTTTCGTTTTGCAGATATCTTTAGGAGCTAGTCAGGATAAAGGTATTGATGAATCAACGGAAGCCGGATATAAAGCATTAACTCGCGCAGATTATAGATCAAAACACGATCCATTGGATAAAGGTTACGGAAAATATAATATTAAAATAACGACATGTAAAGCTTGTATGGAAAAATGGAGACAACCGTTACCCACTCCAAAAACTCCTAGGTACATACATACTCACTTATTAATTAATTTCGAAATTTTTGCATGTACAGTTCATGTACACTATTCGCGGAGTAAAAAATGTAACCCAATTCCTATAATCGCGGCTAAAAATTTCTTTAATCGCGGATCTAAAAGTACGTACATAATAATAAAAGGATTCCAATAGGTATCCAACCCAATATCTTTTGTAAATGCTGTCAAATGGACTAATAAATAAGTAAAATAGAAACTTTGATGAAGTACATATACATATTTTAAATGTTGCTATTCCGTTCTACGGTAAAAGTCGCTTTGCGTGTGACATTCAATCAACCAAGTGACATTCGGGAATTGCTTGAATCGCAAGATGAAGGTTTGACTGAAACCGACTTGGAGGAAATGTTAAATTCACAACCCATTGAAGAAGAGGCTTCAACAAGCACTGGAAACGTGACATTTAATTTGAAAAATCTTAGCGAAGCCTCATTTTTAAGAGGCAAATTGCTAATGCGACTGCTCCGTATCAGTCTGAATTGAAAAGCCTAAAGGTAATTAATCAAAATGTTTAAAAACTTAAATAAAATTGATTTTTTTATGTATTTATTTATTTATTTTGTCACCTAGGAATGTATCCCCCATAATCCCATACAAATTACCATTCCGTATTCACGGTTTCTGTATTCCTGGCATATTTTTGTATTACATTTAATTGATTCCACGGTACCGAGAACGACTAGCGTTGTTTCACGAGTCAAGGTGAAAACGATACGAGATTAACGTTATAATATATCGCTAAAGGCCACCTTTATTCTTCTTCTTATTCTTCTTCTCTTTACGAATATCGATACGTCAAGAAATTTTGAAGTTTTCACACATATAGACAAACAAAACTCGGTTGACCAAGCTCAAATTCATGTCCTACCTTGTTTCTCAATTCAACATAATGTGTGGAAGGTTGAGTATTTTAAGATAGAGATGAAATGTTAGTGATTAGACGTATTAGGGAATGTGTATGAAAATAATGGAGTTTTAAACATATTTAATTCGATAAGCAGATAAGATGGTTACTTTTATACTTCTTGCCTTACGATGAATATTTTTTAATAATTTTTTAGGGTGAAAAAATCCAGCGTACTTCCAGAATTAAATAACCAACTTTATAAAACCGACAGCAAACACCGTATCGATATGTTGATCAATAAAGAATTGTATACGCTCGAGTCATACGACAGACGGTTTTCTTCGGGCGGTTCCTCGAAAAGACCATCGAAAAACGAAACGCAAACTGATTCGTACGACAACATCAATATAAATCCGATGTATTTGGCGAAAATTGAACAGGAAATTAGGACGAAAGAAACTCAGAAAAAGTTGGAAAAATTTTTAAAAGAACCTATTTAAACACGGAATACTTTTGTAAACTAAATAAGCGAATATAATATCAATAATACTGAAACAGATTTTTCTTTTATGTGTGTGAACTATAGCTAAACTTTCTTTATCAAATAAAAGTACTACTGGGATTATTTTTTTGTGAAAATTTACGATAAACTTGGAAAATTTGCTGCTGAAACTTATAATATATTTAAAAAAAAATCTTTGATAAGGATACTAGTCGGATGTTATATTTATTTAACTTAATACGATTCATTATATATGTGAATGTATACAAAAGTTTTTAATCAGACTAAGTGTTAGTTTCGAATACAAGTATAATGTTTGCCGTTATACGAAATCTGGCATCGTCGTAATTGTACCGCCACATGGCATGTTTAAATCTCACCAACAGGAGCACGTTGTCGTATCACCAGATCAACGAATACATATAGGTTCCCAAAGTATTTAAAAAATCTTAATTGAAGTATACATAACAGTAATTTTAAATAATCATTTTATCTAATTAGGTACACGAATATTGTGTACATAATTAGAATGATAGTGGGAAATTTTAGACGAACTGTTTGTTATTAAAGTTTTATCGACAATAAAAAATGAATTACCAAACAAAGGAAGTATTGAAAGAAAAAGGAAAACTTCGATGAAATTGCAAAAACATTTGCAATCATATAAATGAAAAAAACTAAAAGTACGTATTAAAAATAAACAAAGGACAAATAATTTTTAGAATTTATTATATTCATTAACTATACTTAATCTATATTGATGAGTTTAGAGTTATGAAACGATACAGCAATTATATATAGCATTACTCAAAAGTATGAAAATTATGGTGTGACGAACCTGAAGTTCTCGCCTTGTAATAGCGATTAAAAAGGTTACAATTCCCCCAGATACAAGTTTGCAAATTACTTATATGTAACAAAAAAAATTGATAGCAAAAGCTGTGATTAACTGTAGTTAAATAATGTTTATCGGAGAATTCTAAAGAAAACGTTGTCTATCTATCGATAATGTATAGCATTTCTGATGAACTATTAAAGATATTTCGAGTTCACTAATTTTGAATTAATATTAATTATTATTAATTGATGAATTAAATTTTACGTCATATTAGTATATATAAATAGCTTATAGTGATGAAATTGTTCTAAATCAAAATCACTATTTTCTAGCCAACTATATTATTGCAACGTAATTGCAATTTCTATAAAACGAATTCTACATAGTTATAAAAGCGAAAATATTATAAAGATCCATTATTTCGGACAATTTTTATAAATTTAATCATAAACTTACCTTAAATCCATATAAATTTAGCCAAAAACCTACACTTAACCTAACTTTCGCCCACAAATCGATTTCTTGGTTATTTATCACAGAAAGGAAAACTAATTCATATTGTAATGCAAAAAAAGGAAATTATGAATATTCAGTATCGTATTAATATGTAGCGGATCAAAAGTCAAACTTTATTTAAATGAAATTATTAAAGTTAACTCTTTATTTTCACTACAACACAAAACAATTCATAACATCAACTAATTTAGCGGGAACAGAGGGGTGATTCTTTTAACTCTCGGTCGCAGCGTTGCCATATTTCCAGGAAATAAAATTTAGATTTTTTATTGATATAAGGATTTATTTTGTAATAAAGTATTATAGGATATTCTATACTTTATAGATAACAAATTCTATTTAAAAAATATAAATTGTTTCATCAAATCTTACCAAACAGAAAATATCAAAAGATCGAAACAAGTTCTAAAGTATAAAATCCATGATCTAATAATGTCCAGTTTTTCTGAAAATCCTACAATCTCAGTAACTAATTTTCAGTTAGTAAAAACAACACACATAAGTAAATGTATTTGCTTTTAGATAAAAAAAGATCATGTATTCTTAATACCTAATTTCTATATAATGTTTTCTATAAACATCTGAATCAATATTTGAATACGCCTCGTACATTCTTATGACGACGTATTGTAAATGGAATTGTGCATCGAATGGGTACTAATTAACTTCATAAAAATAATGGTGTGTAGATTAAGCAATGAAAACAATAATTTATCGCTGGTGATTTCATGGACTAGACCATAAAAAGAATAATTTTAATCATTAGATGTCGGATAAGTACAACCATTTATAGGTTAGTTATCAGTTATTGCTATGATTCACATATATGTTACATATTTTTATAATGTAGTTAACTAAGTGATTATCTTTTGCTATTTATTGTTCAGATATCTAGGAATACTTGTTTTTATACTATTTTCACTAGTTCTAACGAAAACTACTTAGGCAACCAACATTACAAACGATAAAATTACGTGTATATACAACCGTATTAATATAGGCAACTATTTAAACATTTCCTACAGATTTTAAGCCACAAATCGTATTTTTAATGTAAAAATTAATAAAATTTTGCCTATATACAAAATATATATTGATTTTAGAAATATAAACTACTTATACGTGTTTAATCGTTCTCTTTAGAATCATGTCCAATGCAGATATCAATAGATTTTTTCCTCAAATAAAGGGCGATCTTAGTAATGTTATTTGGGCACATGCAGTTAATAGCCAAGCATATCTTCAAAACACCCTTCAGAACGGTGAGTTTTATACAAAGGAATTAATAATAATATGCCGCACGATTAAAAATTTTTGTGAATTGTTTAGTTAATTGAAATGAAAGTAAAATATGTAAAAAAATCGCACCAACGATCATTTATTATGGTCTAATTTTATTCTCAATTTTCATACTAAATGAGCAAAATATTGTAGAAGTGAAATAAATGATTGAATTATTTTGTTTTATCCTCAAAACTTTAACTAAAACTATTTTTTAAGTTTCATAAAAATATTATTATTTATTGTATCTTAAGAACCGGTTTTATAAACACAATTTTCTGGAATGCATCAGGGTATAAAGAAATAAATTAAATTAGTATGTTTTCTTGTGTTTTAGATGAAGTAATGATGATAGAAGCTGATGTGGTTTATGGTTATTTGACTGATTCTCCAAATAAAATGGCTGTAATGGCACATTCGATAGATGATACATCAGATTTATCTTTAAATATGTTTTTACAAGAAATAGATGATTTTAATGATAAATCTGATATATTGATTGGAAAAGGAAAGGGATTAA
The DNA here is from genome assembly GCF_026250575.1 of Diorhabda carinulata. NCBI lineage: Eukaryota > Metazoa > Arthropoda > Insecta > Coleoptera > Chrysomelidae > Diorhabda > Diorhabda carinulata. Next base: position 15,487,710 of record NC_079472.1, on the reverse strand, counting down.
AACTTGATTTCAAAAGTTTAGATGCAGTAGAAGCATCTTTGGATTCCATTTTAAAATATAATAAGGTAAAAACATTTAAGGCTATACTAGCCATAAATAGCGACTAATTTTTAGGGAAAGTATCCATTTTGGTTGAATGCGGACATATTGCCCGGCCCTAATTATGACAAAAATGAATTTATAAAAGTGAATCCTGTAGATGCTGAAGGATTCTTATCTGCTGTAAAAAAATTCCAGTATTCTATATTATCTCTTGGATGGACGACAAAACTAAGTAATGCAAATCAGAATTATTCACAGAAATATATAAAAGAAATGCTAGAAGTAATCGAAAAGAATAAGGTAAAAAAATTCCAATAATAATCGTTATTCTATAATATTTTATATATATATATATATTTAAGGTAAGCAACGAATTAACTTTCGCTGTTCGAGCTGGTCTAGTGGCCAATAGTTTACCGGAAATGAAAGAATTGTTGCTAAATGACAATTCCACTTTGACGATTTGGTCATCTCAGGACGATTATCCAGGAAAAGTTAATGTAGAGAATTTGAGGAAAGTTATTTCGGATATTGGTGTATTGAAAATTTTTATAGACGTACCGCATAATTTAAGAGAGGCATTACATTTAAAATAACGATGTTAAGCATAGCATACATTGAAGACTCTCTAGAGACACACCGTTAATCGGGATTAACTGAATAAGATCATCGATTTACACTCATTTCTTTCTCTAAACGACTGCATCATGTAACATATATCCATTTCTGTACTCATTGTATACTTTATTTATTCATCTACGAATTGTAACTACATTACATCCTTATGTAAGTTACATATGGGAGATACATATATTTAGATGTTTCAGGATAATGTTATTGCTTTGTTCAGTGAAAGGTATCCAAATAACAGCTTGATGTATCATCGAAAGATTTTTTACAATAGGAAGCATTCATTATAAGAAGAAAGACTCCAGGTCTAGGTACTTTAGTTGATTCACATTCAATGAATGCAGATTCCAAAATTTCATTATGAAATCGAATTTACAGAGAATTCATACAGCAAACACAGTCAAAATCTGTCGCACTTTAGAATAACATAATGAAGTAAGGTGATTGTAGTTCTGTTTGTATTTTGGGAGTTTAGTTTTAGAAAGGAAAAATTCTCATAAATAGTATTCCTTTTCTCAAAACTGTCGATATTAGGAGCGGAAGAAATTCCTATTTTCTAATGAAAGCAAGTTTAAAAAAAACTGAATGGTGCGAACTTATAGAAATCATCGGACTTTTTTGCTGTCTTAATAATTCTATCTAAAGAATTACTGATTGGGTAAAAAATCAGTTCGGTGAAATATGATTTGAAAGCATGGGGAAGGGTAAAGCAAATAGTTTATCGAGGACATATTTCATATGATAGTGAACTTAGTGGAGTCTAAAGCCGAGTTTACATGTGTTAAGTAGCTAAAGCAAGTTACTAAATCGAGTAGCTAAATTTAGTTACTTGTACGATGAAAACAACTTGATTTAGTACTTGCACAAGTACCTAATTTAGTAAACTGTTTAGTCAATTGAATAGAAACAATTTCTATTACTTGAGCAAGTAGTTTCTCCCACCACTGCTTCCGGCAACTAAAACGCCGACTAAACCAGTGTAGACATATTGGTTTAGTCTAGTTCATTAGTACATAGAGAGTATTTGATTTGGTAACGCTTATTTTTATTTTTCTTCAATTCTTCTGCAAGTGTTTCTGATAATTCACCACATATGTCCGAGATACAATGCCGTGTTGCAGCGCGTATTTTTTCAGCCATGTTTAATTCCACAGTACTAAATGACAACTAAAATTTGATTTGATCTTAACGCTACCACGGTCGCTGACCACAGGAACAAGGTAATTACCTCTTCAATCGTCAAATTCTCAGTCGGAAATATCACGACTTCCGCAAATATAAAATTTAAAAATTTATGTTCAAATCCATAATGAAAAATTCTACATCGTTTGACAGTCACACGTCATGACGACAATCTAGCCAGGTGCACCAATAGCTCAATTTCAAAAACACCAGCTAACAAATCACTCCTCAAAACAACCTTTCAACAGACTGAACAACCAAAAATCAATATCCGCAAAATTTACAAAATACTGCACGAAAAACTTCGTGAACAGTTAACTAGATGCTGCTCTTACAAGCAACATAATTCCGCAACCAGTTATACCACGTCTGGCAAATTTCTAATAACGCTTCCGTCCTGTAGGACAATACTTAACCTCAAAAGAAAATAAACCAAACATTCAATTTGTTTATATAAAAATAGTTCAACAAAAGGACAAATTAAACTGTGCTAAATAACTTAAATTCCAGGAACCCAGTATGTCACCAATAAGTACATACAAAACTACAAAAGAGATATGAAGTATAATATGTAAATATTTCTACTCAAAGATAATATGACAAAATATCTTTTAAAGATAATTATTAACAAAAAAAAGTTGGTAGGTTTATATCGTATAATGGGCGGTGTGAATAAAAACGAGTACGAGGAGTATTTACTTACAAGTAAAGTGTAACGAGTATTTAAACTCCAAGTAAGCCGATGTGAATAAAGCGTCGAGTTTACTTGTGACCATGTACTCGCCAACCTGAGGGTATACTAGCAAGTATTTACTCGCAAGACAACTGAATTCACAAGAAAGGCAAGTAAATACTTGTAGCGCCACACAGACTACGCATCATTTCCTGTTGTGACTTGTTCTGTTTTCGCCGCTAAACTAACTTTGACTCCCCGTCAAAGTAGTGTGACATCCGGTTGTGACAATAGAGCTATTTTTGTAGCGTTAATGAAAGACTTTAATGTTGTGCTAAATAAATCTATGTTGCCTAAAGTTGCATCTGCTAAAGAGAAGGCATGGGGATGTTAAGCCGACCAGTTTTCGAAAAACGTTGGGAAGCAAACTAGTGTTGGACAGTTAAAAAAGCTATTGAACAATATGAAAACCGCAGTCAAGAAAAAAACTGATGTCAACGCAACTGGAAATAAACCAATAAAATTGTTGTCATGGGAGGCAGATTTCCTAAAAATTTGCGATTCAAACGAGAACCCAGTTTATTGCAAAATACCTGGTGCTTCATGCGTTGGATTGGGAGCAAGTTCTACGTCGCCATTGCCTGAACTCAATGAGGAGAATGAGAATAGGGAAGACGAAGATGATCCCGTTGACATGCTAGCATCAAACCAGCCCATCACACCAGTGACTTGCATACGTAAGAGCGATGCGACGAAGTTAAGAAAAGATAAGAAATTGAAACTCTCAGCTGAAACTGAATAGACGTCAAAGTTGACAGCTGGTGAGCTGCAGCGTTTATTATTACTTGAACAAATTAAGCTAACAAGACTTCAGGCTGAACGTGAACAACTGATGATAACGGAGTTGAACCTAAAATAAAAATAATAAAATAAATAAAAAACAAAAATGAAATATGTATATAATATACGTCACGTACAAAGTCACGTGACGTACGTCACGTACGCAGCTGTACACAGTTTGTAGGGTATGGCATGACCGGTAGAGGGCTCATAGGCTGGTGGTATATGCCCATTTGCTTTTCAGCATGCCATGTTAAATCTGATATAATGTAGGCCTATGCGCACACATGCGCACATATGACATACTTATTTAAAAAGATATATATTTCGTTTTTTTATATATTTTTTATAACTTGTTTATTTTATTTTTTCACATATGCGATTGCAATTGGAGTAAAGGAAATAGGATTAAATTTATTTCCATGTCAAAAATGTGTATTTACATCATCAGATTATTACTAATTTCTAATCGTTTTTGCTGATCACGTCGTTTATTTATAACTTCATTCCGATCTAAATTGTATAGAGGTACATTTTCTTCAGCCACACCATTTTCGATTCCGTCTTCCTCTTCCCAAGCATCATTCAAATGTTTTGCTACATTGTGAAGCATTGCACAACTTATTACTAAATTGGGAACATTTTCGACTGCTATTCTAATTTGGCTCGAGAGTATGAGAAAACGACGTTCCATCTGGCCAAAAACTCGTTCAATTATTACTCTTTCCTGAGCACGGGTCGAATTGTAATTCCGCTCACGAGCATTTCTTGGTTCGTCAAAAGGAGTCAGTAACCAAGGAGTAATTCCATATCCGCTATCACCAAGGAGACAAACATCACCATCGTATCGGCGCACCACGTCCTGAATTCCACTCACTCGCCAAATCCTGCCATCATGTACACTCCCTGGCCATTGAGCATCCACACTTGGTAATTTTTTCATGAGCGTCACAAGTCATCTGAATGTTTATTGTTGTTTTTCCTTTTCTGTTCACATACTCGTCGCCGAATTCCGAAGGTTTGATAATATGCACGTGAGTGCAATCTATAGCACCAATGACAGTCGGAATGCGAAATTTTGAAGCCCAATCTGCATTGGCCTGATCCATATCTTCAATAGTGCGTGGAAATTTAATCCAATCTTCAGACTTCGACACTATTTTATCCAATACACTTGAAAATGTTCTGCTGACGGTACTTCTTTCAATCCCCATGTCGTTGGCAACACCACTTTGGAATCCTGGATCACTAACTTATCTCAGAAAAATTTCCATCTTTTTCCGTGCAGTTAATCCTCCACCTCCTTGTTTTCATCAAGAAATTGCGAAGTTTCACACCACACAGGTTCATAAATGCAGCCATCTTTCATGTAAAAATACGACTGCAAGTCTGGGGTCGGGTTGACTTGCGAATGGGCGAGTATTTACTTGCGTTTATTCACACCAAAATTGGCATTTACTAGCCTCTCAAGTATTTACTCGCGAGTAAGAGTAAATACTTGTTTTATTCACTTCAATTTTGGCGTTTACTTGTCATTTTAATTTGTTCAAGTATTTACTTGTCCTACTCGTTTTTATTCACACCGCCCAATATGTTTATAACACAAGCTGTGAGCAGTGAAAACGTTACAGGGGTCTTATCAAGATCTTAAACAAACTTTATGTAAAAAATAGATGGGCGGTGTTGTGCACCTTGAGAGACTTATTGTATTCTTTCAAATAACTATTTCATCTAAATCTTTTTTTGTTTTTCGACTAAGAAACAGTGAATATTGTATTAATAAATTAGAGGACAATAAATTGTAAGTCGTTTAATAATTTATTTTAATATTTACAACTAGACTAACATTTACTATAAATAAAATAGTACATAATTAAGCAACAGCATAAATTGCACCACAAATTAAAAATAAAAGTATACTGATCGTAGAAGATGATCCACTTGATGGTTCTACTACGAATGTATCAAAAACAACGTTTCCGTCTTCGACGTTTTTAGCCAAACCGTACACTTTATTATCGCAAATTAAAGGGCTACCCAATACTAATTTACTAATGTTTAATAAATCCAAATTAACTTGTAAATTTAAATCGTTAATAACAATATTTTGCACTTTTTGATAAATAGGAGCGTCGTTTTCAACAGTTATAAATGTACAGTTATGCAGGTCTGTTATTGTCGCGCTTATTTCGGCGGGGTTTGTTGTAAAATTATCCCTGTTTACTACGGGTAATGTGACTATTTGTTGATTGTAAGATTTTGGCATATTCATTATTTCTACCGTAGCATTATAATCGCTTAATTTTTGAGCGAATAATTTACATAAACGCATATTGTTTTTGATATTTTCTAATACGATTTGATTGATAGCTATGGATTTGTTGATAAAAATACCCAAGTACGTTATGTTGTCTAAATTGAACTTAAATTCATCGAGAAGATCAGAAAATACTACGATGTTGTTAACGTCTTCTATATTTATATTCGTAAAATTCCACAGTTTAAGTGCTTTTTCCTTATTAAAACCGTACTTATTTAATACCGTTATTATTTCATTTGTAGTTTTCGTACTAACGCTTAGAAGAATCTCCTCTTTACAAGCCTCGAAAAGTTCTTCTTTACTTTTATCCATGTCTTGTAAACCGTTTTGAAAATTTTCTTCCGAAAAATTTCCTTTTTTAAATATTTCCAAAGGATCTCCTTCTCCATACGTCATGGCGTTTGAAAAATCGTTTGTGTTTATATCAAGATTTTTTAAAAAATTTCTCAATTGTATACCGGAAACACCAAGTTTTCTAAAAAATATCGTATCGTAGAAATTCTTAAAATCCAATTTTAATTCCATCAGAATGTTTTCTAAGCCATCCACGCTGAAAAAATGATGAGGATTATAACCTAATTCTTCTAATACCCTTGTAGTTGTTGATAAATTCCAGTTATTAATCGAATAAAGAGATATTATATCGTTAGGGGTAACGTCGTTAGAATTTTCGTATATCCAATTTACCAAATAACTCGGAACTTTTTCATTTTCTAAACCAAACACTAATTTTATTATATACTCGAAAGTTTCTTCCGGCAATGTCGATACTATAATATTTTCTGTTACTTGATTCGTTGCAATTGTTGTTTGTGTAGACACTAACGGAATTAGAACAAGAATAATCGGATAGATTTGAGTTATTGATATTCTCACCATTTTTATATCTAAAAAAAAAATAATAGTGAATCAAAAACCGTACAGGTTGTATAGATTAAAAATAAATTTCTATCAGCAAGTATGTGTTAAATTTTTCATAAAAGATCTTGCAAATTTAAAAATTTAAAGTTGCAATTTATAATAACCCATTTCGGTCGAAACAGCCGATTGATTGGGGAACTTTTATAAATCTAAATTTATAGTTTTTTGTCGTAAATCGTTCGGACATTCAATTACTCCATTTTCATTTTTAGGAGGTATACAGCGACAAAGAGAAATATTAATTTTGGTTAGTGGCAGCCATGATATAAGACTACAAGGTGCCCAAATTGGCGCGTCATTTTGGGAGCGAATTCTCATTGGCTGCTTCCCAGCTGGTGCGCTATAGCACAGCTTATAGTCTTTACATTATGTATTCAATTCAAATGTTTCAAATTGGCGCGTCGTTTTGGGAGCGAATTCTCATTGGTTGCTTCCCAACTGGTGCGCATAGCATACCTTGTAGACTTTACATTATGGCTGCCACTAACCAAAATTAATACTCCCTAAAAATGAAAATGGTGTAATTGAAGTCCGAACGATTTACGACAAAAAACTATAAGTTTAGATTTATAAAAGTTCCCCAATCAATCAGCTGTTTCGACAGAAATTGCTTATTATTATTGAGACATGCCCAGTTTGCAAAATATTTATGTTGTCTTGCACCAAGTCAAGGGGTTCTCTTTACATGTTTCTCCCAAAAGGTATTTCAAGTAGATCGTTAGCAAGGTCAATATATTGCAAAGATAAATATCCGCATTTTATTTAATATTTGTGTGCGGTTTAAAAATGAAAAAAGTGATCAGTGCATCACTAGCTGCTACCTTGCTTTTGGAACCTGATGGACAGAAAAGAGCACCCAGGCGATGGTGGGCCAAGCTCTGGCTGGATAAAACGAATGGAAACATGAGTTTAGTTTAGAATTAGACGAGAAAACATACAAAAATTAATTGAGAATGGATGAAGAAGCATTTGTAAAACTTTTAGAGAAAATACAACATAATATAACCAAGAAATCATTAACGAGTGACGTAGTATCAGCAGATCAGAAACTCATTCCTCCCAAAAATTGCAACGTATACGCAATAAAAATTGCATCAAACCGTTAATGTTGCAAGTGCTAGATCTTGCATGTAAAAATTATCTGAACTTCATCTGCGCATGATTTTGATCAAGAAATATTTAGTCTTGTATATCCTGTCAAGCGGCCCTTATGTCGTGTAATAATATGCGCACATATTAAATTTGGAAGTTGTCGTTGAATACATGAAATCATGTGATTCGTACTTGTAATATTCTCTAAAATATATGTTTTTACACCCAAATTAAGAACGAAACGAAATTTAATTATCACTAGTTTCTAATATATTCCTAACACGTGATGTCATTCAAAATATATAAACAAAATTATATCTTAATCATTCGGAGCAGTGTTATAATAGAATAATGATTATTGTCTAAACGGAATTCGTTCGTTTTGATTGAAAAATAAAAAGATGTGTTTTACTTACATATAAAATAGTTGCACGTCGAAAACAGTAAAGTACGAAAAATGAATGTATAATCAACAATTTCGCGGAATATCGTTAATTAAACGACATAGTCTATTAAAAGTGTTGGTACTAATTAAATTATTTTCAGATGAGCCTAAAAATAAATTGAAGCGTTATATGTAATAACACCACAGTGTGAAATTTATATAAATTGCTTTGCTTTATAATTCGATACCATTTACATTAACCGATACGACTTTTGTAATACAACAAACGAAAAATACGAAACATGTATTCTTCTCTTAATGACCTTTCTTTTACTATAGGTAACTAGGTATATAACTTTTGTATCACTGAAGGTAAACTTCAGATTCTGAAGACGATAACTTGGTTTTCGAAACGCGCTTCAGTGTAATTGAGAGTAATGGTGTATTGACAACATAAACAGTGTGTTGATAATACGAAAATGGACCCATATCACACCATGGGTATATTTTCCTATATGGTTTGTTAAAGAAAATCGTTAAAAAGTTAACCACAATTGATTGCAAATTATTTATCGATAATTGTACAAACAAATGACGACATCAGTCGAGAGTGAATAAAATTTCCATTGAATGGAATCAAGATCAAAGGATCAATACAAATCACTGAGGTTAATCATCGTGGATAGAATCTTAGTATTTTTTTTATCACACAGGGATAGCAAAAATAGGAAGGGGAAACTAAGGAAGAAAAAAAATATAAATTATTACATCTATATCGTTGATTAATTATCGGATTGAGGAAACAAGAAGTTTTAAAAAAGCTGATTATGTAATTTTAGATAAAATAGGAGTAAATAGACTAGAAATTCTAATTTCTACCACTCATACATAAACTTAAATACTTTAACATATCTGTTACTTGCCTTTGAGTCAAATATATTATTTAAAATGACACAACTCGATTGAACTGATTTACAAAGATTTTAACATAAAAATTAAATCATTGCTTCTGTAAATTTGAGTTTAATCTTACGTTATACTTAGAACAAACAATTTTTCTCACAAGCAAACAAAAGCGTCATAAAGATAAGACATAAGGAAATCTAGTATATATGTGTCAAGGTATTAAAATGCGAATGTCACGGTTGAATACCACCTATCAAACAATATTCAAAAATGAAAATTATCTACCCCGGAATTACTCAAACCCCCATTGAATTCAGAATATACGATAATAGTCCATCAGAAATTCATACGGTTAATAATAAAAATAAATGAAGGGTTTCGTTCGATTTATTTTTGCTTGAACACTCTGTATTGCTTTGTTTATTTACCTGAGTGAGAGCAATAAAAATTGGGTTGATATTGATAAACCACAGCCGTTCTACATAAACTTTTTTAGAAGGTTTATCGACGGATTATAGAACTTCAATTGGTAACGATCATCATTTAATAATAACAAGATTACCAACGCTAAATCAAATGTTTTTTGGTTATTATTGCGAATTGAATCCAAACGAGAATGAGGACAAATGATAAGATATCAAGCACCTCCCAATAATAAGACATTTAAACTTGATAATAATGGTAAATACACATAATTATAACAAACTATCCCTTTCCAACAATATGATACTCTTTGAGTCTGAGGATATTATGTTTCAAGATGTATTAATGCAAACCGCGTATCTACCGCCATCTATCAACAATGTTTTAAGCTTTCTTGTACATAGAAAAATTGAAAACTCCATGAATTAATAACTATCTATGACTTTAAACTTTGTTGTAGAAAAACTCACCTTTATATCTTAAGAAAATATATTACATCACGTTTATTATAAGGTATTGTCTCTTAGAAAGAAACAAGATGTTGTCATATATCTTTTGAAACCAATGATGATTCGAGCGATATCCACCAACTAATTATTTTGTATATATAGGTATAATTTATGATGGTCAAGATGAAATCCTAAATGTGGCATCTGCTTTCAGTTAGGTAATTTGATCTACCCATCTATAGTACAATTCTTAAGGAACCGAAACTTATTTTGTTTTATTCACCAGCCATTGAACAAAATTTGATAAATTCATTACTAATTTGTAACAACCCAGACGAAATATAAGTAGCATTGTTTCGTAACGTGTAAGTTACTTAGGATCCGAATACACTGTTTACAGTTATCACCATACCAACATTCACAATTAGACTGAGTGAGTCTCAATTTTAAGTATTTTATTTCAGCATTTTGTTTCCTAGCTTACCACCATGCTCTCCCTATACAACTTCTTCTGAAGTGAAAATCGTTGGTGAGAGTATGTCTCGACACACGCCTTGGTTTATTTCCACTTTTCCTGTGGGGTATTGGTAGATTAAAGTAATTAGTGTTTCATGTTTTTTTTTCTTTCATATAGTCAAAGTTAATCTGGAAATGTTGCGCTTATAAAAACTTTGATATTTCGCAGTACAACATCTTACAATTGATTATCAATGGATGTATTTTCAATTTAATTCCTTCAAAAACTTTTTTAGTTAAATTTGTCTATTCCCCTGGTGTGGTAGTTTGAAATAAAAAAGAGTTTTTTCAAACACTTTTATTTTAAATAAATATGATTAAATAAATGCAAACATCATTACACTATGAAACAGTCAGAAATTTTGTTAAGCTTTAAAACAAGCAGAAAAATATAATCTGTCAAATTATTCATGCATATACAATGACTTTTTTTAAATTTTGTTTCTAATAATACATACAGTATATGAACACCTCCTCAAAAATAATTATAAAATTAATATAATTCAACTTACAGTTTTCCTATAAAAAAAACGTTCAAAAAGGTATTTAATATAAATTTCACGGAACAATATTGAACATATAAAGTTTGATTTATTTCGAAATAGACGAATTTGACTTTCAAGTTCGTATTCGTAGTCGTAAAATAGTTTCAACAACTACCGTAAAATTGGGTGTCTTTTTAATATGTTTTATTCGTGCATTTATCAAATGTCTTTTTTCGACGTTTCTATATATCATATCGGACTAGAAAAAAATATTAACAGCACATAATTTAAAGAAAATGGATTTAGAAATCCTTCAGCTTTTTGCCAATTTCAAAGTTGAAAGTACTAATATAGATCTAAAAAATAAGACTAAGAACAAACATTTATAACATTTGGTTTAAAAGTAATGACAATATAAAGTTTAAAAATGTACCAAAGGCGCCCAGCTTAACGGTATTTTTAATGATGAAATAAAAATATCAAACATAACCTCAAGTCTACATACAATTTGGGGAGCTAAATTTGTACAGATAAATTGAGGACTTATGCAAATTTTTAACAACAATAACGGCACTTTGTATCAATCTTCAATTCAATATTTTTAATAGTCAAGTGAAATAGATAAAATCAGTTCAGAATAATAGATCAGTAAATAACATCCTTGGGAGTTAATAGAATATAAATTTTCAGAAACGCATACTCAAGAGGCCTTTTTATTGATTGTTTCATTAAAAGTTTAAAAGTAATTAATAATCTACTTTCCAAACAGAACATATAAATCAGTTACTGCAATTTTTTTCTATGTTTTCAATAACAATATGGTTTGAAATATCTTTATCAAGTTTCTAATAAAATTTTGCAACTAAATAAATATTTGTTATGTTACTGAATCATTCCAAACAAAATAATTCACTGAAAATATAAACAGTAATGTACAAATATTTTTTTAATACGCTAACCAAGGATGGTGTTTTAACGACTCTTTTGATCTATCCCCATAATCGTAAAGTAATTCTTCTCCTTTTCTAATATTGTTTTTTGCTAATAGTACCAATCGAGGTTTGTTGTCAATTAAAATTGTTTTTGTTACTAAATTTCCATTTCTGGAATGATTCACGAGGCGACCTAGTTTACCAGATTCAATCGTTGCATCCACACTAAGTAAAAAAAATGTATTTTATTTATTTTGTACAAAGAAAAAAATGTTTGTAACGACTTACCAATACTGTTGATTATTATACTTGAAATAATACATATAACAGCCAGTTTTATCATTTCTGGCATAAATTTCTTCTCTTAATTTTGCTTCAATTGGATCTATAAGATCGCCGCTATATTCTACTACAAAGTCTCCTTTGGAAAAATCTTTTGATGCTACTACACCCCTACCTTTACCTTCAAATACTCTCACCTGGAATAAGAATTAATAGATATTTGTTTTGTTTAGTTTTCAAAATTATTTTGAAATTCTCAGGTACCTCGAGACCTTCTTCATATTCACTCTTCAAAGCTTGTTCTAAATTTTTTTGTTTTTCTTCCAAAACAATCTTTGTTGTTTTACGTACTGATCTTCTAACAGGGAAATATTCAGTCAATTTATGGTTGTCTGCAGATTTGATTTCTTTGCCATTTGGAAATAAACATCCTTTTTTTACTCTAAAATCAAAATTTATATTTACTTCATGAATTTATTAGAATAATACGTTTAATGAGATGTGAATATAAACATTTCAAACCTTTTTTTCGATTTTACAGTAGGTTCTGTTATTTTTTCAACAACTTTAACATCTTCAGCACTATCACTTCGAAGTTCAATCCTATGTGGAGTAGATGGTGATAATTCTGCATTTTTACTTCCGGTTTTCATCAAAGGCGTTGTAGGTTCTGTAGACATCGCTAGAAAAACATTTTCAAGAAGACATTACTATTATTGTTTCCATAGTTTTTATTGTCTTTTCCTATGACACATTATATAAAATGAATGTCATACTATTTTCTCACAAATTCAAAATTGAAAGTGTAAGAAAATTTGTATAAAAAGCAATCCATTTGAACCAGACAGAAACAGAGGCAAATCTATCAAGATTATCTGTTAATAAAAAATGGATACAAATTCATTGAGTAATTTAAAAAATGCTTCAAAACCATTTGTGTCCATACAAAGTAATATTGTAAGTAATATGCTAATCCTTATTATTTAAATGTATATTAAGGAATATAATTTTCAATTTCTGACAGAACGTAACAGGGAATCACAAAAGCTCTTTTAATGAAATTGTAACCTCAGAAACAAACCAAGAATTGAGATTAGAAAGCAGTCAAATATATCCACCAAATCAAGATTTTAATTCTAACAAAGAAGAAATCGGACGTGAACTGAAAGAAAATAATGAAAAAATAGTAGAATACATTGTTTGTTTGAGACAACACAGAGAAGAATTAACCTACATAATTGATAAGCAATACAAAGAAAGAAAAAAATTAGAAACTGAAATGGAAAGGGTTACATACAAATTATGTTTGGTAAATAATCTTGTGTAATCAAGTACAAAAGACATCATGAAGAAATTATTTACTTGTTTTTTTAGATAAATAAAAGTATGGCACAAAGAATAAAAACAAAAAAATTATATGATGATACTATTGCAGAAATCGAGAGTAACTACTGTCATCTTATCAAAGATTCAGAGAAGATTTTAGGTGTGATCAGAAGTGAATACGAAAAACTGGAATCAACGTTAAATAAAAAAACTAGTACCGAGGAAACAGATCTTACAGATGAGTAAGTTACTATACCGTGTTCAAACAAAGTTTAATTCTTATAATTTTTTTTTCGACATATTTTTAGGAACGCTAGTGGTGAACATGTCGGCAAGGTAAACTATTTAATAAAGTGAATATAATATACAAATGATATGATTACATTTTAGGCGTTTAAATGTCCAAAACTGATATCTACACTGGATAAAATTGGAACAAAATACTCAAACCCTAGTAACGACACTTTCAAATGACTAATTACACCAAATAATGGAGATTGAATCTAATATTTATATGACACTGGATATTGTTTTTGGAATATACAATTCTTAAGATTTTTTAAAATGAAGATGAAATTTTATATAGGTTTTTTATGGGCTGTATAAGGAATTAATATAACCAATGTATCTAAATTTTTAATAAAATCCATAATAAGAGTATATATGAAAATAATTGATAAAATATTTTTAAAATCTTACCTTTAACCATTGTTAGAAATTTTCTAATGCAAACAACGTCCTCTAGATTAACTTGGAAAAAATACGTTACACTATTTTTAATTCCCAATATAATTGTAAACTACATTTTAAGCTGTTTTTAATGACTAAATAACTGAGTTATTTACATTATACACCAATACAGCTATCATATAAATTTTAGAGGTGTCTTTATAAATGACAGAGGAAATTCTTCTTTTTTTATTTCAGAAGTAGCCTTTAAAGTATAACCCGAAATGCAGTGGCCTTTTTCAATGAACGCAACCTGATATTTTTAAACCGATTTGTTGCCTTTTTTATAAAAGTAGTAATAATTTGATGAATATAATGAACACTACCGGACAATTTAATTTTCCTCACTTCAATATTAAGCAAGATAATAATTAAATTGCTTATTTTTTAATACACAATAAGCCGTGCTGATGATTTTATGAAGAGTACAAATTATAAAAATATTTAATCTTCTTCTTTTGTTGTATACTGAAGGACGCACTTAAGTTAATAAATATTTGAGGATTATTCAATAAAGATTCGTTAAATAATATTTTGTTTATATTTATAAAATCAAAATATAAAACAGTACTGACTTGTTGAAAGTTTAATTTAGTGGATTATACAATAAATCTTATTAATAATTAAATATAATAGAAGAAAGAATAGACAATTTATTCTTCCTCATTTTCTTCCCCAGAATTGTCTTTTTCATCTTCGCTATAAATTTGACCCTCGTCTTGTTCTTCATCATCGTCGCCAGCAACTTCGGCATTTTCAAGTTCGGCTCTTTCCATCTGCTTAACAAGCTCTGCTTCATCTGTAGCAGTCACTACTTTCGGCTAAAGTAGAAACACTCAATTATATAAAAAGTTTCATTTAAGCATTAATTAAATATACTTACAGCCATTTGAACCTTGAAAACACCTCCCAGATCTGTAATAGTCGCTTTAACTTTTTCAATAGCATCATTCAAAATTTTTAAACCATCTTGTTTTTCTGGCGTTGATGTAGTCATTACTAAAAATATATATAGGCACTGAAGTACTGGGAATCATTAGAGTTTAAAAATTTGCTTATCCTAGTATATCAGCTCTTCCATTTCTATTAAATTAAGAAAATCCTGCTTACACCTTCAATGAAGCGCTAGCCACCGTGAAGGTCTGTGCGAGGTTATATTAGGACGGCCCTCCTCAGGAAATTTTTGAAAATTGAAATGCTAAGATAAAATTATGTATTTTGGCCTGTCTAGAGTACTTTTTGTCAATGCCAATACACTGCATTGGTAGTCCAAAATAGATTAATAACAATAATAGTTTAATAAGTTTACTTATGCTGTATAAATTAATGTTCTATATGACAAAAATTGGAAATTGTAATTGTGTAAAATAATTTTTGAATAAAGAATAACATATTTTATAATTACCGTATAATGGTGGAGCTATTAGATTGATCTTGATGGGTAATTCATCAGTAGATAAAGCTAATCCAGATTTCAGAGCAGCTTTAACTGCATCAATCCCTTCATAACCGTAACATGCGCATTCAATGTCTGCCCTAATTTTTACAGCTTGAGATGTTAGTTTCCTCTTAATGTTATTCAGTAAAACATCCTTTGTTTTATCATCTAATTCGCACTCTGCCAATATACTTGGATCACTGAAATTGTATTTTTACTATTATCATATTTTTCGTTACATAATAATCATCAAACGCTTACAGTACTGCTTGTTTGAAAAAGTCATATGCACTAGCTTTATTCTTCTTGTATTTTTCTTCAAAATACCACGCAGTCTTCTGATACAATTCCTCTAATTGTTCATCAGATTCGTATCTTAGTAATTCTGCGACATGTCTTAATATAGAATTAACAGCTTTCGCTTTTGCAAATCTCTCTGTACATTTTTCAACATCTTCAACACTAACACGTCGTTTGGAAAGATCTATGTAACCTTTTTCTTTGTCTACTCTTATTACTACTACAGGTTCCGTTTTACCTACACGAATAAGTTTATTAATAGACCTGATACGTCTTCTGGACAGCTCTGAAAGCAAAATCATCCCTTCTATGTTGTTGTATTCTAGTAGATGAACATAAGCTCCCATCTCAGCGATGGCTCTTACGTTTACCATTACTACATCTTCCACTTCGGGATATTTTTCTTTATAAAATCGACACGATAGCGGCATTATGGAAATCCAATATGCTGAAATTTGAGGTTAAAATTTGCTCTGTAATATCAACAGTACGACGAAAACTGAATAATTTAATATTTATGATTAAAAATTATTTACAGCTTTTTTATATATTTTAGTGAAAAGAACTAATTTATAATATATACCGTTTGTTATAATTTTTGACGTATCTTCACGTGGGAAATGAAAAGAAACTTATTTCATAGATAAACAGAAAGTGAGAATTCGATACTTTGTCAAAAATTGATCAAGAAGGAATCTGTAATTCAATAGTTAATGTACCAGTGTCAACGGAGAAAGAGACCATTTAAATATAAAAAAGAGAGTTCCTATCTGTCAATTTTTAACAAATTGTCAATTAATTGTGATGTGACAGTTTCAGTCCCATTTTAATTACATTTTAGATTAATGATTGTAATATTTCCCTTTTTTTAAATTAGTTATATGTTGCGACAATGGCGTCCTCGAACGATCAGAATATTATAGAAGAGTTGAAAAGAGAAATAGAAAGATTAACCAGAGAATTAGATCAAGCCAGTAGTGAAAATGTACAATCAGCTCAGTATGGTTTAGTTTTGTTAGAAGAGAAAAAAGAATTAGAGTTGAAATGGGAAGAATTGGAATCTTTATATGAAAATACCAAACATGAATTGAATATCACCCAAGAGGCGTTAGCGAAATTTCAAACTAGTCATAAAGTGACGACAAAAACGGGAATTGAAACTGAAGAATCTTTGTTACACGAATCGGCAGCTAGAGAATCGTCTTTAACATTGCAAATTTTAGAATTAGAAAATGAAATTAAACAGTGTAGACATGAATTGGAAAGAGTTACTGCTGAAAGGGATCGTATGTTACAGGAAAATAATGATATGGGTAATTAATTATAGGTTTAAAATTTTCATATTACTTGAATATCAAAATTTCTAGGTAAAGATAAAGAAGATAAGAATATGGATTGCAAGAAACTACGTACTGAATTAAGAGAAGTAAAATTTAGAGAAAACCGTCTAATAGCTGATTACTCTGAGTTAGAGGAAGAGAATATCGCTCTTCAAAAACAAGTTTCTGCTTTGAAAAGTTCTCAGGTTGAATTTGAAAGTTTAAAACATGAAATTAGGAGATCCCAAGAAGAAATGGATTTGCTGAACTTGCAATTGGAGGAAATGACAAATTTAAAAAGAATTGCCGAGAAACATATGGAAGAAGCTTTGGAATCTCTACAAGTAAGCCTCAGTAAATAAATGTTGTTTTGTTAATATGTCATTTTATCACATTTATGTTAATAAACAAAGTTTATTTAATATGTTTAACCTTTTGGATGATATTTGATATCTTCATATTAGATTAAATGTCAATTAAAAGCTTTTAGAGAGGGATGTTGGTAAGTAAACAAAATGCTCAAATTTCTTTTTGAAATATAGGGCAAGGTTATTTAAAATTATAAGTATGCTATATTTTGTGTATTTATTTTAGAGTGAAAGGGAAGCCAAATATGCCTTAAAAAAAGAGCTAGATCAACAAATCAACCGTGAGTCTTTTTATAATATTAACAACTTGGCTTATAGAATTAGGGGTATAGCTGGAGAAGATGCCGTTGGAAGTGATTGTGAGGATGATTTGCCAGGCCTTAAACACCTTGAGGCAACCATTTGCAATGAAGTAATGATAATAATATATTTTTGTAAGATTATTTAATAAAATAATCATTTTATCTAGGTACAATCTCCAGATGGTAAACAGGTCGATCTATTCTCAGAAGTTCACCTAAATGAATTACACAAATTAGAAAAGCAGCTTGAGGCTTTAGAGAAGGATAAATTTTCATTGACACAAAGCTTAAGAGAAAATCAGGGAATGGTTGAGAAAAGCCAGGGCGAATTGCAAGTGTTTATAGCTCGTTTGACACAACTAGCAGCTCATGTTGATTCTTTACAACACCTCTCTCAAACAGTTGATAAGAATTTGGCAAAACCTGCTGAAGAAGCAGCTAGAGCTATTCAGCAGTACCAACAATGGTTCAAAATGTCTGCAAAGGAAATAGAACTTCTTAAAAATGATATAAAAGAACTGGAAAACCTTACAAACATCTCTGATTCCACATTGCAGCTTAGAAATGAAATAACTAATCTAAAGAATAAGTTATTTGATACGGAACAGAAATCTATGGACTTGGATAGCGATTTAAAATTATTAAGAGACTTTGCTAGTGAAGCTGGAGCTTCTTTGGATGAAAGTCAGAACACAATACAGGGAGTATCAGAAGATTTAGCCCAATTATATCATCATTTGTGTACCATCAATGGACAAACGCCATCCAGGGTTATTTTAGATCATGAAAAGGAAGGATTGACTCCTAGTAAGTTGATTGCTTAAATTTTTTCATGATGAAACTTGATTTATTTAATGTTTCAGTGACAGAAACGGCTCCACCTATTGGTGAAATGTCTAAAATAGAATTGTTAAGAAGCAGACTGAAAAATGACATTCCTCTACATGATTTAGAACCCTTAAATGATACTGCCACTTTATCAAGGCATGTTTCTACTATAGTAGATCAAATAAAACATTTGAGAACTGCAGTAGAAAGTACAATTGAGTTATCAAAGAACAAGAGAGGTACTACTAATGATGGTTCATATGAATGTAAGCAAAATAAATTTATATGGTTATTAAGAAAAAAATACAATATTTGTTTTGTTCAGCGTCTCGTGACGAATCAAGCGAAAGTGAAATTCAAGAACTTCAAGAGCAAGTTGTCAGATTGAAGAGTCTCCTTTCTACAAAACGAGAACAAATAGCTACATTAAGGACTGTTTTAAAATCCAATAAGAATACAGCAGAAGTTGCTCTTACCAATTTGAAGAGCAAGTATGAAAATGAAAAAACTATAGTATCTGAAACTATGATGAAATTAAGAAACGAATTAAGATTACTTAAAGAAGATGCCGCTACTTTCTCCAGTAAGTATCAATATTTGTGTGGCATAAACTTTCCCAATAAATTAACATACTACTTATGAAATAAGTTTTATTAGATTATGATTAAAATGAAATACATTATTGTACAAACAATACAGCCTAAACCTAATTTTCATCTTCCCTTGCAATCTGTAGTAAATATAGGATACAGAGTAGCAATCCTAGGTCTTCCATTAGATTTTCAATGAAATGTTCCAAATTATTTTCAAAGAAATGAAAATCCTGGTTTAATGTTATGACTCAATTTGTTTCCTATCCTGTCCTTTCTGCATCATCTCTTGCCTACATAAATCTTTGTAATATCTTCAATCGCCTCCCTGCAATAGTACTAATATAAGTACAATATACTCTTATTCTTTGATTGTATGCAGTGTATAAAGGATTAAAAATTGATTCTAATGAATTGTTTTCCCAGGCCTACGGGCAATGTTTGCAGCGCGTTGTGAAGAATATGTTACTCAAGTAGATGAACTTCAACAACAGTTGAGTGCAGCCGAAGACGAAAAGAAAACACTGAATCAACTTCTAAGATTGGCTGTCCAACAAAAATTGAACATCACACAGCGTTTGGAAGAGTTAGAAGTAGACAGAGAGATAAGAAATAATGCCAGGCGACCCAACAACAGAAATTACTCCAGAGGAGGTAGATCTGGCGGCAGAGACGTCTTTTAGCGGAGGTCTAGACCGTTTTATTACGCATTAGCTTTCATTACTACCTTCTTCAGATTATAAGAAGTAGCAAATGTTATGAATAATCGAAGAGGGTAGTTTTTTTAAGTTGGGTGTGAAATCGATTATAACGTAAGTAGCGATTATTTTTTCTTCTCCTGAAAATGAATCGCTGTTTTGAATAATCGTGTGTCAGTTTATAAGGCTAAAGTATATCAATATTTGTTGCCCTTGATTAAAAGTATATATGATACTTTTAGTGCAACAATTTTCGTTCTGTCCATTTTAGTAATTGTGATATATTATAAAAAATAAATAAATAAAAAATTATTTAATACACTTACGTTTTAACATTTATAGGATGTCATAGACTGTTCAATCTCTGACGTCTCCTATACTTTTTATAAAATAATAAACTAATATGTGCAATTGTGTTTGTTATTAATTCACGCCATTATTAGTTATTTTCATAACGGTGAAAGGTTTTATTAAATATTCAACTGGTATTCAAAATTAACGCATCCATAACCGATTTGAAATGAAATTGAATGAAAAATGAAATTTCAATAAAACAGGTAGAAAATAAGACATTTGTTAGAAACATGTTATTTGATTAAATAATAACTTGTTGATTTTGTACTTTGTAAACCTTTTTTTGACATAATAATTAGCAAGTTTTCCTTGTTTAATGATTTTCCAATTAGCTGTCAGAATTGATTGAATTTACTCTCATTTGTGATGCGATAATTTTGAACGCATATTTATACAGAATTATCATACTCTGGATAAGAAAATTTATAGATTCACCATTTTTCTGATATTTTCAAACATAGCAGCTAATAATTGAGATTTATAGTGATTTTTCTTTATATCATATATTGGGAAGAATTTGTCTTTCTCACAATATAGGTGTCACAAATTTTCTTGTGAAAAAACTCTTTGCAATCTGACGTCAGAAATAAAAAAAATGTTATCAAGATTATTCAAATGACTAGGAAAATAAGATAGGATAAATCTAGACCAATAAAATAGTTGATTTGCCAGATATATGAAATAGGACGAAATAATGGGAAAGCATTGAAAAGCACACAATGCCTAAAGAGACAAAAAAGTAATACAAGATTATTCGGGAAATAAATATCTTTGTATCTATCTAATTTACCCTTCATACACTAGTTCTAATTATTCATTCAATTATTCTGTAATTAGGGATTGTGAAGAGTTTAAATGATTTGATGAAATTTTTACAATTGGTAGCTGGTTAAGTATTCAGTTTTTTACTTAAAAATGAGGATATTTTTGATGATCAAAAACCTTTTTAGCTTGTGATTTTTGTAAAATAGTTGGTTATAAATGTGTCTATTATTTATTCTCCTTTTTTTATATATATTTTTTATTTTATAAAATAATACCGGTAGTAGTAACACTCTTATAGTATAACTATTTATTTTGGTTAGTTATTAAATCAATTAATAGAGTAATAGAAATAAAAGAAAAGTAACCGTTTAAACTTGAATGATTTCCAAGAAAAATTATGCCAATTTCAGAGGTTGATATCTGATCAAAAAGATATTGTTATAGTTCAGCATTACTTACGTGGGGTTCTCCTTTTCCCCGATCAAAATACAATCACAAAAGTAGAAATATGATTCCTGAATATAACACTTGAAAACATTTAGTTTGAATACGTTACTTTTCTCATTATATAATATTATGTATAAAATATTCTTGATCTTTCTATATATTTCTGTAAAAATCTTATAAACAAGATGAGGGTATTTCTACATGCATATAATAAGAAGAAAACAAATCTTTAAAAGAGTGAATGGGAAAACCTTTTTTGTTCAATTTCGTTTAAAGAGTTAATATTTGGGAGTGTTTATAAAAAATATAAGGATAATTATTTTCAGGTTACCCCCTGCCGCATGCTATATCTATATAAAATAGCTGTGATGCAAAAAAAGTCCAATTGACACCTTCTAAATGGCCTTCTATTTATATGAAATGGTGTAAGACATGAAACTATTATCATAATGCCTTACAATCATTCCCAAAATATTAACTATGTATTGAAAACCATTTTTTGATGTGCTAGAAGTTTGTGTCAAGGTTACCAAAAATTGCAAACTGATTTTTATTTAATCATTTATCTATTCGATGTAAGAAGCATTTTAAATATTAACTAAACATCAATTTAAAAAGTCAGAAAGAGAAACATCATGTTTTTGATATAAACCCTTTTAGCTGATTGATATATGCTTCTTAACAATCAGCTTCTATTTGAAATAATAAGCCTAATTTTTTTTATTTAAATTCACCTTTTGAAATTATGAGTATATATCAAAATCATATAACAATTTGGTATCCGTTATTGCAACAAATTGTAATTCCATCTCCTAAGAATATTGAAAAATCAAGAATTATTAATGAAATATTGTATTTTTTCCATTTTTTTAAAGAATATCGCTTAGAAATATAGAGTTAGACATATGTGTTTAAAAAGAAATTTAGAGTATCAGAAAAATCGCAAAAAAAAAATGTTTGTTTATTAATATGTGAATTTTTGGGTGATTCGATATGGTCGAAAACTGTCCCATTTTTAGAAGAAATCCATGTTCATCCAATTTTTCCGTTGGTTCTGTGTCCATAAATGATAAATATCTGATTATTTCTTAGGAATTATCTAATTGCTAACATTCATTTACTCTTGAATTTTCTCATAACATATAAACTGTATAAACAAAAAACTTCCACTTTGAAATATTACATCCCATTATTCCAAATAATAAACTAATAGTCAAGAAGCTTTTTGAATCTCTCTTATAATAATGTAGTATATGAGAAAATCCATGTATGTTCCTTATATTTTTAATCCAACTAGTCATGATGTCTATATATAAGTTTAAGCTATTTAAACGTGCAAAAATTTTCTTAATTATGAATGTTAGTTATTTGATGTTTCTATTATTTGTCCTCTTTCCGAGCCTATGGACCATACGGAATTTACTCCCGTCCCTAACATTGAAAAATGTTTCGTCTCAATACAATAAAATTTATTAAAAAAAAATTATATTTGGTAAAATAATTGTAAACGTGAATGACGCCAAAAAGAGGTTGTAATTTCTACTTCTTTCGTATACCATACATTTGTTTCTTTTTGTGTTTTCCTATTTTTTATAAAATGGCATAAACTTTTTGATATTAAGAAGTAGACTGTTAAAAT
Source organism: Diorhabda carinulata (assembly GCF_026250575.1). Lineage (NCBI taxonomy): Eukaryota > Metazoa > Arthropoda > Insecta > Coleoptera > Chrysomelidae > Diorhabda > Diorhabda carinulata. The sequence goes on along the minus strand of NC_079472.1, from coordinate 15,464,529 downwards.
AGCCTTTTTTGGTCATTCAAAAGCCATGATTACTTTGCTCATTTCTGAGGTTGTTTTTAAGTATTCAAAATTAATATTGAATTTACATCACTTTTATAATATACGAGGATCGCATCAGAATCGTCTTTTGAAGATATATTTTGAGATCCTTGTTTAATAGCTTTAAAACTATTAAAATTGATTTAATGTAATCCTCATTCGGATACAAAACAAAGGTGAATATGAATTTTATCCATGTAATTAATATTGTTGAAATTTGGTTATATTTGTTTTTATGTGATTGATGTTAATTAATAGTACTTAATATTTTTAATAAAATTATATCTTATTATTAATTAGATTGCAGTTTTATTTTGATATTTCCTTAATGAAATATGTGCGACCAAAAAATACGCCGAATTATGTTATTAAAAAAAATTATGAAGTAACATCAAATTTGAAGTATTTGCATTGATTAGCATTGCACTCATCACAACGTTGATTCCATGCTGATTACAATGTTTACTGTCACTACAACACTATCTTCTTCTTTATTCCATAATAGGTCTATCGCCTGTTCCTTCTTTGATATATTTCCTCATCCTGGCTCCAGATTGTCGCTCCACCTCTTTCGTGGTTGACCTCTACACTGTGTTCCAATTGGAGAGTTACCCCTTTCTATTTTTACCAGTCTATTGTCTGTCATTCGACTTATATGTTGATCATATGTTTTTTATACTCATGCATTAATGTTATCTACATTAATTTTTATTTATGTGGCCACCAAGAATAATAAAACTATTTTTATTTGAAAAAGGGATTTATTCAGTTCTGCTTGCTTTGCTGCAATTATGAAACCACCTATTATTTGTCAGATTTGACACATTAAATTGTGCTTTGCACTTGAAACATAATACTGGTTGTTCCATAATGTGGGCATTCTGTAAATGATTCCACAACTCAATTGATTTCTTGAAAGAGATATTGCAATATGTACATTTATATGTTATCAATAAAGATAGTTTATTATTGTCGTTGAATAAATGATTGAATGAAGTTATCGTTGGATCTGTTATGGCTGTGAAACTGAAAAGAGAAAGTAACATCTTAGGCGTTATACATTCTCCAAAACAAATGGCACGGTCACTGAAAAATAAAATAACTATAATTAAAAACAAGACGAAAACATATTTTGTACAGAGTTTTCAATAGTCTATTAAAGTTCTAAGCAAAAATAATATTTAATTTATTATAAAAATTCAATTATTTCAAACATTCTTGAATATTTTGATGAGGAGTAAAATTGAAAAATGAAAAAACAAAGATTTACCTGGTTTTAATGATCTTGTTTCTTGCATACATGGAATTTCCAATATTAAATATCACAGAAGTATTTGTAGCAATACTATTCATATTTATGTCTTTTATATCAAAAATAAAATCATTCAAAATGGTTTCTACTTCATTTATAGTATTTGAACTATCTAAAACCTTTTGAAACAAAAATTACTAGAAAACATGATAAAATATATCACATTATAAATAGATACTTACATTTTCTTTGGTTTTCACAAAATCAATAAAAGCATTACAGTATTCTTTTACAGCATTTAGAGTATACGCTTTTCTATCAATATTTTCATCAATAATATCAATATTCTCAACAAAATTTTCAATGTTTTTGAAAAAAATTTTTTCCGAACTAAATGTAAGACACCTATCAAAATCATGTTTGTTAGTCCTCTTGAAATGAAGATGGTTCGACTGGAATTCTATTTCTATGTGAGGCCAATTTATAAGTTGTCTTTCATTTAATGGAGGACCCCAAAGTGTTGTTACATTGTATTGCTTTACGAAAACATCATCTAGAAATATAAATAAATCATATACAATATCATTCAGTTTTTCAAATATATGTTACCTTTTGTGCCTTCAGAGAATACCAATGAATTCAGAATTTTTGGGGTTCCAGTCACTTCAACACTAAATGGTGCTATGGTTTTTTCTACATTATGGTTAGTTTGAGTATCAACATCTTGTTTATCCACTACTTCATCTACCAATTTAACACCTTGATAACGCAGCATAGCAACAACTTCTTCACAATCATTTTTAATCATATACTGAAACTTATATATCAAGTATTCTTTGAACTTTTGATACCAGTCCTCTAAGGTTATTTGTTGACTATAATATTGGTATGCTTTTTTCCACCCAGGCCAACATTTTATGAAATGTATGAGCATATGAGGTAATATACACTTAAATTTGGGATGTAAAATGGTAACATTTATACCAAGAGTTGTTGATAAGATACTGTTGAGAACAGTTATATCCGCTTCCACTTTTTTACCTTCGATTATTTGCTTGAAATATCCTTTTAATTTGTTACTTTCTAAATCTTCTGTTTTCATATTTTAATTTTATTATTTTATAATATAATTTGAACATTTGTCGCAGGTAACTTATTTCGAGATTTTGAGGTTATAATTTTGTTATAAACCATTCTAGAGCACGTGAATTTGACAAGTCGGCCGTTTTGCCTGTGTGGCGCATAAAATATTCATTTTCCGTTTGTTAACGTACATTTCAATTGTGATTTTTTGTATTTTTCTCATTGTTATTTGCCATTATTTCGGCAATATTGATCGAAATGAATTATAGAGGGTGTCTCATAAATAATTTCGATTACCAATGTTTATTAAATAATCAGATACACCTCTACTCGACGTTTCGCTTGAACCTCGTTTAATTTATGTGTCAATGTTCGACTATTTTTATAGATCTTTCCTAATGGTTTTAAATGGCGATGTTTGATATCTTTAGAGCATCCAAGGGAGTTCAATAATTGGCAAGTGCTTGCACTAGGTTGGTTTTCTACTGTATTCATGTAACATTACTTATAAGACAAAAAAATGGAAATTATCCCCCTTTCAAAGCTCTTGAAGCAAAGATAGCCGAACTGTCAATGACGCCATTCGAAAATGGTCCAGTGTATTCTATGATTCTGTCTCACGAAAACCAGGTACACCCACGGACAACTTATTTCGAAAAGCATAAGCCACGAAATCTTGACGGCATAAATGAGGAGCACAAACACAAATGTTACACTGAGAGAAATAATTTTTTTTATTTTGATTATACTTCTCTCCGTCTATTTTGTTGTACCATCTCGAACAAAAACTGTTACACACATTCTTTGAAAAAATGCAAAAAATTTAAATGAAATAAATTTTTTAGACAGGAAAAGAGTATTGTGAAAAAATGAAGTAACCAGTTATCATATTATTTAAGGGTATTTAATTTTTAAATAAAAATATAGAATGATATAAGGTTTTATCTGAAAGGGCATCCTCTCGACCAATGTCCTCTTCTTCCACAAGTAAAACAGTTTCCATATCCACCATAATAAGGTATGCGAATTTGGTCCCTTTGAAAAAAAAAATAAATTGTTAATCGAAATTAGAACATGATAAAATGAGATTTAACAAAGTTTTTAAATACTAATTAGTCGACATACCAGTTATCATTCATTCCTATATCATAGTCATCATCATCATCATCCTCTGTGTCGGTTGAATAATCTGTGCTGTAATCAAGATATACAGTAGCTAAAAGATGAAAAAATATTATAAACTACTCTACAGAGGCAGTATCAAAACTCACATGATTTTTAATTCAATTTAAGAGCTAAATCACAAATATGTATAGTAAATAGAATATATCACTAATTATATATTGTTACGAACTCGTCCACGCCATTGACCGTGAAGCTGGTCCTTATAGGTTATAATGGAAGTCTAAAATTTGGCGTATACGACGATTCGTAGAATTCGTTTGATATTTGTTTTTTAAAATTTCTGGCAGCAGCGATTTGTTTAAATTGTTTTTTTGAATCAGTTTTTAGGAAGGCCTTTTTATTTATTTGTTTATTTTTTAGAATTATTGAGAAATTTTTTGGGTATAAATACTAAGTAGTTTGTTTATGAGCTACAATTTAGTTTATAATAAAAAGTCGTAGTGAACGGAACGAAATAATACAAAGTTTAATAATATCCTTACATAAGTCTTTAGCATTTTTATCAATCTGATTATCCTTTTGCCGTTCTTCCAACAGTTCTTTTCTATTGTCTTGTACTTTTTTTGATGAATTTTGTATTATCTAAAATGAGAAAATAATTTAAATTGAAATAATATGTTTTTATTCAGGAAATATAAAAAACAAATATTTAAAATACCCCAAAATAAACAAAAGAATCAGTTTATTTTTTAGGAAACTATATAATGAGAATATTCACCGCTACATAATTAAAATGTGTTTATTATAGAATGCAGATAAAATGCTAACTCAAATTCACAAAGAACTAATCAAACCCCAAATCAATTACTTGTATTGTTTAGAATTTCAATAAAAATTATATAACTTATATAGGATATTGTTTTAGTTATATAATATACTTACTTTTTCTATGAAATTGTCCAAAACTAATGTCACAACTTGTGATGTAATTTTGGTCCTACAAATAGGACAAAAATTTTGTTTCTTCCTCCAAGTCTCTATGCAATACTTACAAAAAGTATGAGAACAATTGAGTGTTGTTGCCTTTACAAACAGTTCTGAGCAAATGGCACAGAGAAATTCTTGGTTTTCATTAGTAGCTTGATCTAACTAGAAAAGAAAAAAGTTTGCTGTATCAACAACAGGACATCAATTTAAATGAAATTCCTCCAATAGATTTCAATACACTACTCTGTTCATTATTTATATAACAAGGAAGATTTTAAAATTTGATTGCTGTTTGCTTTCTAATCATACCTGACTAGATTCTATTTCGACTCTAGTCGCACTAGTACTGGTGGAAGGTATTTCAGATCTAGTTTCAGGTTCATCTTTCGCATCAGAAATTTTCACTTCATCCTTCTGAAAATAATAGAAAAAATATAAATCATACATAAATAATTTAAAATAGAAATTCATTGAGAATAACAAGTTTTGCATAAAACTCTACTACACACTTCAACATATAGTACCTAGAAATATGAAATTTATTGTGTTAATTATTTTTTAAATGTTTCTTTCCAAATTAGAAGCAGCTAATGTAATAGTTACTGTTACACTGTCACTTCTTAAATTTATCGTGCTGTTCCATGATGTTCTCAAAGATGGCTTCAAGGAGGTAACGCTCTCAAAGCAGTTTTCTAGAGTTTCTATTTGTTATCTTATGTCTTCTATGCTTCCTCAAACAGCACTGTCTCTAACTATAAGAAATCCATTGAAAAAGTTTAGTATATTCAAGATAATGTTCAGATCCAAAGTAACGTTTTGGATGCTACTTCTTGGTGATTGCTTAGTGAAAATATTTTGAAAATTCTCTAATTTATGTAAAATTTTTATAAAATTGTACTCACATTTGAAGTTGACGGCAATATGTAACTATCACATAAGTCAATTATTGATGGTTCATGCAAGCTAGAGGATGACTGTGCTGTAAAAAACAATTTCGTCAAAATTAAATAATTATTACAAAATGTCATCAATTTCAGATATACAATAGTCTTTATTTATTATAAGAAAATTGCTATCTTGAAAAATCTTCATACATGAGAATGATGTTTTTTTAGTGACACAAGGTTTAGCAGCAGATATGAAAGTTTGCAAGCTGTTCAATAACACTAAGTATATATTCTGCACACTATGGAAAATATTGAGGCAAATGACTCAAAAATTGGTGGAGATGTTCGAGGATCAATCACACATGTTACCAAATTTGAGTTTATTTTTGTATTGAATGTTATGAAGCACTTTTTTGAAAAAACTAGAATCCTTCCAAAGTACATACAGAATCTTGATAGATATATCCATAGTCTATGTCGCTGACAGCGTAGTATGTTCTTAAATGGTAAGAGAAATGAAGAAGAGTTTCAAAAATTTTTTAGTGAAGCAATGTAAAATTAGTTTACTGTCTATAATTTTTATTCATACTTCTTTCGCTTCTTTAGTTTATACTTGTTCCTTTGTATGTAATAGTTGTATATTTCTTAATTAAACAACCTATCGAAATTACAAATGTATTTAGTTTTCCTCGCATTTTCTAGTAAAGGCTATAGGTGCAAAAATGAAACTATGACATTAGAATGCCATTTTTAGTTTTAGATTTTACCTTTCCCCTTACTTCTAACGTCGAGTCGCCGCCCCTGGACATAGATATGGTTTACTATAAACATAATAAAATATAATATGTCATGAAAAATAAACAGATTACTATAAAACTTGAAAGTAAAATGATTTTGTACTCAGACAAATCTACATTCCTATTAGATTTTTTCAATTTTGGTTATAAAGTACTGTTGTTGGTCTAGAGGCAATGCTCAGAAGAACTGACTACTTAGAATGTTTTGATTACCCAAATAAAATGAAAATTTAAAGGTAAACATAAGGTACTTACCACTTTCATTAGTTAAATCTATAATATTGTTTCCTGTTGAATTGACTGCAACTTTAATCTTTTTATTTGGCTGTTCCCCTGTAGCTACACTTTTCTCGCTGGGAAATATCTTATCGAGGCCTAAAAAAAACAATTTTTAATTGGGTATATACAATTTACATAAGGACAGAATTAGCTTACCATTAGATACAGTTGTATAAGGAACATCTTTTATGGTTTGTATTAAAGAATCAGCTATTTGACACAGTTGTTCATCAGTTATATTATCACTGCATTGAAATCTATATTTACAGTCATCAGATAATTGAATTACATCCTGATCTTTTAAATAGGGACTTAATGTTCCCTTTATTAATACATCATTCAAAAAAGTACCATTTGTGCTCTAAAAATAAGTATATCGATTAAGATGTTTATGATTCGAGATTTAAGAGATTTGAATTTATTATTTTATATTAATATTACGTACTTTATCTCGGAGAAACCAATAATCGCCCAATTTTTCAAGCTGACAATGTAATCTGGATACAGTCTGATTAGTTACAACGTAATCGCAATTTAATCCTCTTCCAAGAGTAAACTAAAAAACACGTACCGTATTAAGACCAGACCTAAATGGATGATGAGAATGTTTGGTAGTTGCTTTCAAGCAAATTAAATTTTCATAACAATACTCACTGGGTTATTATTTATGTTTATAGAAAGATTACTAGAAATACCAACTAGTTTCGGAACCGGGTCTAATAAATTCATCTTATTTTTGTGTTTTTTTTTCAAGTCTTAATACTTTCTATATATATATAAAATGCCATATGAAAACAGCTTCTAAAATTTGGAAATATCTAATAGGTTTCTTACTATAATATATATAATATAAAACTTTCTTTTCGTTGTTTTGTTTTTATGGACTCCACTAATGCACATCTTTAACCACTGTTAACTTGTGGCTGCGGATGTATCAAAGTTGTCATTTATATAAAAATTAATATTGAAGTTGTTCTTGTGTATTAGGTATTGGATATTATTCAAATTTCTTTATTAAAAATACATTCATAATGGAAAAGGAGGTTTATTTGGTGAAATATATTAAATGAATTTCTTTATGTAATGTATCTTTTTAGGATGATTTAAAGAGTATATTTCTTAAAGAAAATGTAAATGTATGGTCAGAAAAGCAATCTACTTTAGAAGAACAGGCATTGAAAGAATTAGAAATTGTTGCTAGAGAAAACACTGAGAAACAAAACGTCGATATTTCGGATAAACAAAAATGTATAAACGTAGCAACAGTTTCACTAGATATAAATAGTTATATTCAACGACAACAAAATTTAAAAAAGAGACAAGATTTTAATAGATCTCTGAATGAGGTTAGTTGTAAAACTACAAAAATAGCTAAAAAAAGACAAAAGGTTAACGCAACTATTGATACTGATAATTATTTGATGGCTGATGATAAAGGGGAAGACAAATTTGAAACTGACAAGGAAAGTAATGAGACGGAATCAGGAAGTGAATATGTACCATCTGATTTAGATTGTGGTAGGTATTTAAATATTTAAATAAATATATACTTTAATTTTTATTATTATATTGTAGAGAGTGATAAGGAACATTATAATTTTTCCGTTTCCCAAAAACAAACAAAACGAAAAAGATCTGAAAATAATATCAAAAAAATTATAGATGACGGAATTTTAGAAAATTACCAATCACGCCTTGATAATTATTATAAAAAATTAGAAGATGAAGAACTATTAAAAAAATTAGAAGGTACTTGTAATGAGGACGTTGAATATCATATGCTTAAAGGAGGTTTAAAAGTTACCATCAATATTTGGAATAAATTATATACGTAAGTATAAAAAAAAAATTAAATTAATTTTTATGTGCTCAAGAAATTAATTATTTGTTCTTAGATATCAACAGGATTCATTGAAATGGTTGTGGAAATTGCACACAAAAAGTTCGGGAGGTTTATTGGGTGATGAAATGGGATTGGGAAAAACAGTACAAATAATTGCATTTTTACATTCCTTGGAATATAGTAAAATCAGCTCTTGTCATGGCAGGTAAACCTTATCAACATGTAATGTATGAATATTAACAATTGAATTTATGAGAAATTTTAAATTGATAATGAATCACTTAAGGTTGAACAGTTATCTGTATTGATATGTTAGGTAAAAATAATTACCTGTCCTGTATATATTGACTTCATCTTATTTTTTTTATTTTTCATTATAAATTTCGATTCTTAGTAATTTTTTTCAGGTTTATTGGCTTGGGCCCTTCTTTAATAGTATGTCCAGCTACTGTTATTTATCAGTGGCTTAAGCATTTTCAGGAATGGGCACCAGAATTTCGTGTTGCAATACTTCACCAGTCTGGAAGTTTTCATGGTAAAAACTTTTTTTAACTTTATTATTTAAATTTTTTGTACTTGATATTTATGATACAGGTAACAAAGCAACTTTGATTAAAGAAATGCACAAAAGCAAAGGAATCATCATTACAACTTATTTGGGTGTCATTAAATACCAAACAAATTTGTTGGATTACAATTGGCATTATATCATACTTGACGAGGGTCACAAAATTCGAAACCCAACTGCCAAAGCCACTGTTGCAATCAAACTGTTCAAAACTCCGCATCGTATTATGTTAACGGGTAGTCCCATGCAAAATGATTTGACTGAGTTATGGAGTTTGTTAGATTTCACCAACCCCGGATTATTAGGGAATTTAAAAACATTCCAAGAGCATTTTTCAACTCCAATTCTGCATGGTGGTTTTGCTAATTCTACACCAATGCAGGTTAGTTATGTTTTATGAAATTGAGTATAAATATGAAAACATATTTGACCTACGCGATTTTTTTAATCAGTCGGTATTTCATATGAAATTCTAACAAAATGAAATTGTCCATTTTGAGGAGAAACACATCACTGTTATACAATACCTGGGTATTAATGTGAATCGGGGTAAATATCATGGGTGTTTCCGTAAATATATACTCAATTTAGGTAAATACCCGGGTATTTTGCATATTTCATTTAAAATTATTACAAGCAAAAAAATTTCTTTTGAAGAAATTTTTTTTGAAGAGAAAATCAAAAGGAATTACGACATTTTTGTGTAAAAAATAAAAACTGAATTTATAAAGTATAAAGTTAGTGTAAAAATAACCTCTAATCCTAGTTTTAATCCGAAAACGACATGTAGATGTGGGAATCATCGATTTCAATATACTCATCGCTATTATCTACAATTTCTTCTTCACTGCATTCTTGCTTTTCTTTTTGTAGATTTTCAATTTTATTTAGCAGATTCCAATTGTGCGACAAATATAGAATAAAGTTAACTTTTGTGATCAATCTTAAGGAGAAGAATATTGTTTTAACAAAATTGCTGGCCACTTTTCTAATTAATATCTATGTGTTTATTTCAGTCAAGCTTGTTTGAAACAATTTGAAAAAAATTAGTTCTACTGATCTGTTTGATAGTAAAAAAAGTTATTTTAATGAAATGAGTGATGTTCAAAAAATTTTTTAATTATTGATATGAAACTTTATTAGGAAGCAACGGCTTTATCAGTGGCTAGCATTTTAAAAGATTTGATATCTCCTTATTTATTAAGACGAAGTAAACAGGAAGTACAACATCACATTTTGTTACCAAATAAGACAGAACAAGTATTATTTTGTTCCCTTTCTGATGAACAAAAATTGTTGTATAAAGAATATTTAATGGTGAGTAATTTTTTTCCCTTTTCATTGTATAATTTTAGATTTATGAATAGAATTCAATTAACTGTAAAGGTGCGAAGTAGATAAATGTTTCATTTTTAGGACGATGATGTAAGTCATATTTTGGGCAAAGGAGTTAAAAATTGGGCAGCTGATAATCATGTGAGAGCCAGAGTATTTGTAGCCATAACAAAACTTAGAAAAATTTGTAATCATCCAGACATATATTTATCTGAAACCAAGGATGATGAGGTGAATATTACAATAATAACTTACAGTGTGTTATAATATATCAACAATTTTTTAATGGACCAATTGGAACTTTGTGCGTAGATAAACTCTATATCAGTTGTTACGAATGTACAAATGTACAAAATTTCAAAAGTAAGAGCTAATATAAGATTCAAATTGCATAATTTGAATACTCATTTAGATAAATTTCATGATAATCCAGAAGCTTACAGAGAGGAACAATTTCACCAATTAATCAAATCATTGAGGAAAGGCATCAAGATCAATGGATCCCACATATAATAGCAGACTACTGTTATGACTTCAGAAAATATGGCACAATTCGATTTTCTAATTTACTGCTTTGACTGAAAATATTTTAGAATATGTGTTTTTTTTATTCAAAACTTTCTGAATTTCTTTATTATTCTATTTCCAGCCGATAAATATTTTATTAAGAAAAATGAATTGTTATTATTTATTTCAGACAAGTATGTCATCGACCTTTGGAAATTATAAAAAGTCCGGAAAAATGATTGTGGTATCCGCTTTATTGAAAATCTGGAAGAAAGAAGGTCACAGGGTATTACTTTTCACACAAACTCGATCAATGATCAAAATATTTAAAGATTTTTTGAACGAACAAGGTTATAAATATTTAAAAATGGATGGAACGACTCCAATAAGCAGCCGACAACCGATGATACAAACCTTCAACACTGTATATATGAATATTATATTTTTTTTCTTTTTTAATAATATATGAAATATAATCATTTGTAGGATTCTAGTTATGATGTTTTTCTTCTGACAACTCGAGTAGGTGGATTGGGCGTTAATTTAACAGGGGCCGATCGTGTCATAATTTATGATCCAGATTGGAATCCAGCAACAGATACACAAGCGCGAGAAAGGGCATGGAGGATAGGACAAGATAAACAGGTTACTATTTACAGGCTGTTGGCAGCGGGAACAATAGAAGAGAAGGTATCTGCATATTTGAAATAATGTATCATTTTTTAATCTATTTGTATATTGGTCAAAGTTTTATTATCTGATTGAAAGCAATAACAATAAGAAGCCCCTATAAATCTATGCTTGCTAGTTATAACCGATTATATGGTATATCAACATATTGATTTTTATAATTATTTAGTTGGTGCCATATTCATTTGATTGATCATTGGTTTTTTCATTTATTATATTTTCAAGTTTCCCCATATTTTGTGGGAAATGCCTTCTACTCTATAAACCACTTTTCGGAGCATTCTACGCACTTGTTTAATGTTGTTATTAATGTTTAATACAAATTCTTGCCTATGTAATGTATATTGGATGTAAATATTTTCACATGTACATTTGAAAAGGTAATTTCATTATTCATTGTAGATTTCTTGTGTACCATACTTCATTTGTTTATTTATTTTTATGTTTGTTTCTTAGTTTTTTTACAAGCTTTTGTCTACAAATTATGACTCTCTCTGACTGTTTATATCCACTGTTTTTTTTATTTAGTTATTACTCACGGTTAAAAGAACCGTTGCTACGGCTAACATTATCAAAAACTATGTTGGAATTGATAGCAATTGAATTCAGCATTTTTCTCTTCATAAATATCTCTTCACATTTCATCGTGGGAATCTAAGATAGGTATAAAAAAAATTCAAGTAAAGTATAACCTTTATTATACAGGTTATTATTAAATGTCGACCTTTTTGTTAGTATTGATTATTAATAAAATGTTTATTGATTATTATTATTTGTCTATTGAAGTAAAATGAATGAGCTTTATGCTTGTTTGCTTATCTTACCTGTGCATGTGTAGTTGAAGAATTCGAAGAAGTGGTTGGTCACAAAAATTCAAAATTTAGAGATTTACTTGTACTGCTTCTTTGGTCCAGTAACAAATGAAATTATTTAACTATCCACCTAAACAAATATTAACCATACTATTAACATAAAACAAGTTTATTGTTGTGTTGTGTATTGTTTCCTTCTCTTGAGTAAAATTGTTTCGCATGTTAAACTAATTGATTGTAATTATTATTTTTTTGATAGATGTATCAGAGACAAGTGTGGAAGCAACTTCTCAGTAACAAAATACTAGTGGATCCTGCGACAAACAAATTCTTCAAATCTTCCGATTTATTCGATTTGTTTTCTTTACAAGAAAGTAATCAAGATACTAATCCGGAAACTGTTAATATTTTTCATAATTCTAGAGTAAGTATTCAGATTCAATAAGCTACATCTTAAAACCAATCTAGTTATTGTTAGATAGTCATAAGAGTCTTATATCAATACTAATTTTAGGTAAGAATTCAAGAGAAGCTAAAAGAAAAGAAAAGTAAAAGAAAATCGAAAAAATCGGACACATTTTTTAGTGAAGATAAAATTCAACAAATGAAACTATTGGCTCAACAAATAGCGAGAAGTTTAACCAAGAAACCGACTAACCTACAAATCGAATTGAATGCCGAAAAGATGGAAAAACAGGAAGAACGCCAAGAAATGAAAACCTTAGATGTGGGAGAATTGTTGAGATATAACAAAGAAAAAGAAATGTATCAGGGCACCAATGAGTTTGTCAATAAAATTGATGATTGTGAAGCGGTTGTTGGTTTTTCAGGTATAAAATTCAATTCGTTTACTAGAATAACAGCTTGTTAAAATTTTATTCTAATTATCATATTTTGTATCAGGATTACAGCTTATAAAATTATCGTATTTTCCTTATTTACTGTGATGTGTATTGTGAATATTTTTCTTTGTTTTTAGAAGCTTTGGAATATTCGGAGAAAACGGCCAAATTACATAATAATTTGAAAAGCGGTAAAGATATTAATAAGATTGTAAACCATGTCAAAAAAGCGAAACGTAGTGTAACTAAAACGCCGGTCAAACTTATAACCGAGTTCAAGAAAAGGAAAAGGGATAAAAGTGACATGGTTGATACTTCAGGCAAGGTAGACGGAGAAAAAATCGAAGGAGTAGTTAGGAGAGAAATTAAAAAAAACAAACGGAAACATAAAAATCCTTCAGGTGTGAATAAACAACAGGATGATTTCATATTGGGGAAATTGTTTCAAAAGAAAGGTGAGAAAAATAAATTTGGACGTATAGTTGGTTTCAATATTTTCAATTAATTATGTATGATGTGTCATTTAGGTGTTTTTGGTGCTGTACAACATGATTCAGTAATTCAAGAATATTCTCGAAATAATAATTTAAAAATTCGTACAGAGGCTAAAATGAAAGCAGAACAATCATTGGAAGCGCTTAGAAAGTCCAGAATTGATAATTGGAAATGGTAGTGATATTTTTTTTGTTTTTTTTAATATTTGTTATTTGAATAGTTACCTCGTTTGTATTCTATGAAATAAAAATATATATTTTGTAAATTTGTACCAAATAGTCTCGATCACATTTTAGAATGAAAAATTTTTTTTTACTCCACCTTGTTTTGGAGATATCACAACTACAATGTTGAGACTAAAATTATTTTGTGCAATCGTAAAGATCTTATCACCCGGAAAATAGTATCATTGAGCTTCTTTATTATCAAATTAGTATTTATTTTTCTCTCAGAATCTATATTTTCGAAAGGAAAAATTTAACATTAAGAAATGTTTGAAATAAAACGGCATTTTAAGTATTTTTTATTTTATAATATTATGGAGTGATATATCCACGGGAAGTTAGCTGATACATGAGAAATTAAAGTTCATTTATCTTCTTAGTTACCATTGAAAAATTTTCATTTTTGCTACTCTTATTAGGTGTGTGTGAAAATGGTTGTTTTTTTGTTTTTTTTTATGATGATGATGTTTATATTGTACCTATTGTCAAGAAATAATAGGGCGAAATTATTAATAAATGGTCTTATGGAAATTTCTCTTGTTTTATTTTACTGATTCCTAACGGTAAAAATGCGCTATAGTCTCTCGCGCCGGGCGAGAATGCGACGAATTTTTTACTTGTTTTAAACTGTACGATGATAGATGAAATCATTTTAAAAAAAAATAATGTTTAGAAGGTGCCAGATCTGAAGACTAGGACGGTTATTCGTATTATGCTTTTGGAATACCAAAGTTTGCTCTGCTGCTTTCACACCCTTAACTTTAATCGGTTAATTTTTGAAAATTTTGCATTTCAAAGTGCTCTCCAAATAAAAAAACACTCCAAAAGCTTGAGATATGGAAATTTCTGCAGTAGTTTCCATCTACCTATCTATTTAACCGAGTAACGAAATGGGTTTTGCAAAATGGAAAAGCGCAACTTTATCTTGAAATCAAAAGTATTTACTCTGGACACAAATCATCAAATTGCGTCACTTATTCTACTTGCAAAACTCCAAAACGTATATTTGGTTTAGATTTTTAGCACTAGCTGCGCCATCTGTGTACAGAAAATAAAAAAATAAAATAAAAAATTATTTTGGTCCCCTGTATAAATAAAACTGAAAGTTTACTACTACGCATTAATTATAATTTATAATTATCAGTTTTTGTTTGGAACCTATATTGGTTATATTCTGTATTTTCACATTCTTTTTATAACAAATCTAATTTTCAAAAAGTACAGATTTACAATACGGAAATACATACATTTTATAAAAATTACTCACCAGTTTTCATTGGAAGGTTGGAATTTTTTAAATATTTAGAGAAAATCTCAATGAATGTTTCAAAACGGTTTTATTAGAATCTACAGAAAAGTTCATTCTGTATCAGTTTTTGTTTTGAACCTATAACCTAACCCAACGTAACTTAACATAACCTAATATAACCCAGATTAACCTAACATAATTCAACATAACCCAACATAACCTAACTTGACCTAACATAACCGAACTTAACCTAACATATGTTAGTTAAGTTCGGTTATATTGGATTAAGTTCGGTTAAGTTGGGTTGTGTTGGGTTATATTGGGTTATGTAGGGTTATGTTGGGTTATATTGGGTTATGTATTGTTGAAGTTTATGATTTAGAGTTAGGAAGGTATTTTATATTCAAAATGAAACTGAAATAGAGAATAACAATATCATTCTATCTAAAACAGTCAAAGAAAGATAGTTTCATCATAGTAAATTAACTTTGAAAAATCTTAATATATAAAAATTCAGTGTTCGTGTCTATGTTCCGAATTAACTCAAAAACTGATATTCAAGAAAGTTGGTATATATATATATATATATATATATATATATATATATATATATATATATATATATATATATATATATATATATGTAATTTGGTCCAACTTAAATGATTAAATGAATGAATAAACTGATCAACGTTGTTATTAATCGTAGTTTCCATAAGTCTGGAACAGATGGCGCCTTAGGCGAATTTATTTACAGAGAACTGTAAAATTTTGTCCTTTGCACCTCATAGATGGCGCCACACTCTAATGTGATATATTTTTTTAGACTACACACTATAAATGTCTTATTTTGCCTATACCACTTAACGTCGCTTCTTTCAAATCATTCTTCATTTTGTCCAACCTTAATGCCCGTAGCAAGGAGACTCGATATGCACGTGTTGAAAGAACTCATGAATCAGTCGAACAGAGAGCATAAAGAAATGCAGCTCAAAGAATTCGCACAGCTGAAATTCGTCCACGAGAACAGCGTGATAATCGTCGACAAGAAAATGCATTGAGAACTAGAGTGGGACGTCAACAACACATAGACTCATGTAG